>NW_010136461.1:0-13087 GCF_000699245.1 Pterocles gutturalis | reverse complement strand
TCAGGGAAGAGGGTAAATATCAATTCACTTTAGTAACCCACAGCAGCCACAGTGGCCAGAGTCTGGTAAAAATAGAAGAAAACACAAAAATCGGGAATACTTGTATTGTGAGGTATTTTGTGGTGCTACTGGGATTGGAAAACATGATTCTCCAACTATGGTAATGAACACTTTTTTACATTAAGACAAGATACAGTTCCAGACTGAGCTTCCCTAGCCCATCTATGAGGTACAAAGCAGAACACCTCAGAGGTCTGTAACCACTCAAAGACAGATGCCAGTAGAACACCACTTCATAACTTCCTCTAACTTAACAGGTTTTTTTTACTTTTTTACAAAAGAAAGGAACAGAACCAGCAGATACGATACACTTTGAAAACACTTTCTGAGCAGGTATATTGGTTATAAAAGCACTTATAAACACCAAAATCGGTGAACAAGCCCAGAGTGAAGCAGAAATGTGGTTTTGCATTTTAGAGAACTTAATCAACAGTGCCGCTTTCTTTCCAATCATCTCTGCTACATACAAAACACCCCTAAAAACCTGACAGCAGAGAACCTAACCAGGTGCTTTAAAAGACTGAAATTCGGTGTGATAGCAGTAGGTATGAAAGAGGAAAGGGGCTTTTTATGATTAGGTAGCAGTCTTGACTCAGATAAAACAAACTGAAATTTCTGACTTCATCTGAAATCCTGCTGTCAAATCCTTGAATGGGGACTAGGATCACCATGGAAGCACAAGAAATACTGTAGTTCCTGCACTGGCCACAGGGATGATACACTGCTATACTGGCCACTCCAATGATGTCTTGCTGCTCTGACAGCCAGGCACTGATGATCTCTGCTGTTCCCTTAGCTGGTTTCCACACCTAAAAAGGAGTCACTAGCACGTTCAGACAAGCCAGCCATACTTTGCAAGGATTAGAAAATGCAATGAAGAACCTAAAGGGAGGAAGACAGAAAAAAAACTAAAAAAGTACAGAAAATCAGGCAAGCACTTAGAAGGGAGACAAGAAAAAAGGAAATCCAAAGAGGAAATGAAATAGAAGAAAATAAGGGAAGAAGATAAGTGGATGCAAAGAACAAGAAGGAGTAACAACGTCAAGAACTAAAACAGATTAAGAAGAGCAAAAGGAGCAACAGAAGCTTGGAACAAGGATTTCACAAAGGAGTAGGAAGTAAGGAAGCTTGAGGACAAAGAAGTAAAGTGAAATGGTCTTTAGGGCTCCAGTTTCCCCATCTATTTATACTCATTTTCAGTACTTATTTTTGGCTACATGCCTTGTATCTTCCAAGAAAAATGAGCATTCACTGGTTTCTTTGATCTTTTCTCCTTACTTCCGAAGCAGAAAAAAAAAAGAACATTAAAAATCAGTGTAATTAATAAGGTATTTTTTTAATATTCATGCGGAACCAACTGTCATGAATGAACATCCTAAGCCACCTTCCCAGATTTCTAATACACTTGTGTAAACTCTGGTTTGCACACGAACATCGGAATTTGTTAGTGTAAATCATAAGTGATATAGGCAGACCGGACTTTGCACATGCAAAAGATGCAAGGTTCAGTTTAGCAAGCATTTACTTGGAAGCTTTGGTCTCAGGCATTTTTAAACAGGTTCACCCTATATTCTTTCTCTGTGGGAAAACTACCTAGAAAGGTATTTTCTGTGTGACTCCTCCACATCCAGGAAGTGCATAGGTGCAAGCATGCACAGGAAATGCTATAGGCCTCAACGTGCCATAGGTATGAAGAAAAAAATCTTCAACATCATCAAAAGTCCCTTTAAACAGATTTGTCCATTTTCTGTCGGAGACAAATTATTTTGTCCATTTTTCTTTACCCTGAAACAATTCTGCTTGGTGTTGTGCTATAGACTGAATCTGATTGGAATACTTAAGCATTTCCAGTGATGATCCTAAAGGAGGGTGCACCAGAAGTCTGTCATTCTCCCTCATAGAGACTGCGAATGTCCTCTGTGACATGACAAAGCACACAGTCATAAGCAAAATACGTTCAGATTACACACCTATAGAAAAGAAAGCACTGGACAGACAGCTACAAATTGGATTTACATCAAACGTGGCAAGCTCTCACAATGGAGTCCTGTGACACAAAGAAGCGCTGCTTGCTTTCTCCTTGATCTACCTCTACAGCTCTCAGTGCGGCATCTCATATTGCCTTCATGCCACAGGCAGCCCCTCCACACCTGCCCACAGCCCCAGTGGAATACAGTCTTCTCAGCAGCCATGCAATTTCAGGCCTTCCTGAACTTGGTTTAATGGTGATGCTAAAAAAATTATTTGCCTCTTCTTTTTCCTCCTCCCTGCCTTTTCCAATACCCTTTCTTGACAGGAAAAGCAGCCAACCATCCATGCCAGAGGGAAACAAACAACCCTCCTACTAGGCCTAGTAGAAACAGAAAGAACACCCTGAGATGCATAAGAAACAGAAGCAAAAGAGAGAGATGCGAGGTCAATGAGGAGAATAATTACTTCACTGGAATGTTTTGATTTTAATGAGAAGCTGGAATTTCCATGCTAGCAAGGAGCCAGGAACAATTTCTAGTGTAGGTGCCAAAACTGAATTATCTTATACACCTGGCAAGGTTAGCAGCCATGTAAGTGCTATCCACAAATTGTGAAATCTGTGCAAATAGTGGTTCTTCGGCATCCCAAAATATCCATAAATAGAGGCTTAACAGTTGAGAACAAATTTTAAAAAAGAAACACAGAATATTTTATTCAGTGACAACTTCATATATAACAAACTGGTTTGAAATAAGAAGTCCAACCAAAAAACATGCTTTTTCTCCTCCAAAATTTTAAGCTGTTTCCCTTCTGACAAAATTTGTATTCATGGTATTAGTACCTATGATACAGAAGCTTCCTGTGAATTTATATTTTTACTGAAATTTCTCTATTCAGTTCTAGTCATCTACATCCTCCCCTTGCAAAAACATGATACAGCTTGCCTTAATTTAGCTTTTGGTGGTAGAGGTTGTATTTTATGTTCCTAGGGAGTTGTGTAACACTTAAATTGAGTCCGTAAGCCCATAGGTATAGTAACAAAGTTTGTATGCGGTATCACAAAGAAAAAGATAGACGGTAGAGTTTTTGAGGTGTCAAAGAAGAAAAGTTCTCTCGAATAAATTGCAGGAGGGAAAGAAAAACAAACAAAAAAGGTTTGTATCCACAACCACCAAAGCATTATTCAGAAAATCCATAAATTTCCATCTTGGGCACACGATTCTGGAGACCCTGTGGTTTTCAGGTTGTCAACCCAGTTGAAAAGAAATCAATGATAAACAGGACTGAGTCAGGCACGTCAGAGATTTAGCCTTCTGTAATGGTTTCTAAATGAGGCACATAACTGTAATTCATTGTGTGAAGCGCACAAGCCAACAGGCTCTATGTATATGAGAAAAATCTCTAATTCTTCAATTTTATGTTCACAAAGAGCTTTACCAGTTCAGTACTTTCTTAGCAGAGGAAAAAGAAAAATTTGACATTTTTCCTATACTCCTGAATAGACACATTGAGGAAGTACTCAATCTATGTGCCATATTACACATTACACAGCATGGTATGAAAGGGTTCCTTCAGCAAAGGAAGGAGTGGAAAGGTTTAACCCGACTTTTACACTTTATTAGTGCACGGTACAATACATTAATCCTTCCCAGCACTGAAACCTTATTTTTAAATTGTATCTTTACTCTCTCAGCTCTATCTGGAGCTATTCTTTCTCAGGAGACTAAACCTGTTTCTTCCTTTTCTGGAAAAGTTCACTTTATTAATTTCTGCCTATTTTCCTCCAGGTTGTTGTATATTTCTTTCAAGTACTCCACAGTGTTAGCAATGCTTGCTGTTGTTTGAAAGGTTAACACATCTTTTGCTTGTCTCAGATCATTTATGAAGATATTAATTTAAAAAGTGATATCCAACACTGACGCTGCAAAACTCCATTAAGTTTTTGCTACAACGAGATACAATGCTGCTAATATCACTGTTCACTGAGAACAATTTGTCATTCCCCAAGCTGAGCTTTTTGTATTACACACCACCTACTGGAGTTTGGGCTTTTGTTGTTTGCGTGGGGATTTGTGGGGGTTGGGGGGGGGGGGGGGCATGAGGGGAAAGGTGGGTCTTACTGCACTTTTCAAGATATTCAACAGATTAATTCAAAGTATTCCACAGAACTGCAAATCACAGAAAAACAGCACTGGGCAACAGTCACCCAAGTCATTGTCTGATGGATAAGCTGAAATATACAGAAAAGTCAGGGCACTAACATACTAAACCAGACACAGCTCAAAAACAGATAACAAGACCTACATCTGTAATCAGTCTAACTGATTACAGTCAGCTGCTTTTGAACAAGTGACATTTCTAAAAGGTGTGTCAAAAAAAATCAGTATAAATAAAAAAAGAGGGAATAAGGTCAATGCTGCATTATGCTCAAGGAAAGCATGTTTCTCTTTTCTGTACTTGTACTACTCAGCATTTGTAACTAAAAATGATCTTTGTCTGCTCCAGCAACCAAAATTGTTTTCGATCTGCTGCAACGTTATCAGAATGCACAGTCTCTTTTTCCAGTTTTCTCTGTACACAGTAGGTGCAAAAGCAATTCATTAAAAATTATTTTTTGAAAGACTTATGTATTGAAAATTCAAAAGCAACAACAAAAGAAACAATAAATATCACTAAAGTATTGGCAACTGAAAAAGTAAAAACACGGAAAATAATTTCAAGCATCTAAGGATATAATGAAATAGCAGCAACTTTAAAACAATAACAAAGACAGAAACACCAAAACACCATTACCTTGAATTCTTTTTCAATGTTGGCCAACTTGGCAAGTTCATTGCTGAGTTCCAAAGCAGTGAGTACGGGATCTTCACTGGAGAGGGACAGATAAGCCGGACTAGCCAGTCCTTTGTATGCATTTATTCTTGACCTAGAGTGACTAAAAGAATCATGCTTTTGCTTCTCTGTACAGTCATTACATTTGCAGAAATAATCATGAGGTCTTTCTATCCTTGCGCCTTTCATCAATAGCATATGCACAACTTCGTATTTTTGGCAGTGGGCAGCTAAAATTATGGGAGTGATATCTGGAGAAAAGCGGGTACCGTCTTCATCATAGGAATAAAAATCATCATCCTGGAGCTCCTGCTCGCAAGGGCTCAGAGTCAGTCGCTTATTTACTGAAAACCCAGGATGATTCAAAATTGCTTCCACTATCCTAATGTAGCCCTTGCTGATTGCGAGCAGCAGGGCATCTCCAATCCGTGCCAAGTTCTCTTTTTTTAACAGAAGTTCTGTCACTTCCAAATGTTCATTCCCTACAGCAAGCTGCAAGGCGTTCTGGCCCATGTAGTCAACACAGTTGACATTCAGTGTTTTTGACTCCTCCAGCATTTTGCGCACCACAGGTATGTTCCCATATTCTGCTGCATCTAGAAAGCGCTCTTCTTCAGCGGTAAGACTGGTGCCCCTGTTGTTGAACATGAATGCTGGGCCTCTAATGGCCTGTCGTCTTCCCTTTTCCCTCATCATAGTCATACGTCTCAGAGATGGACTTTCTTCAATGTACCTAACAAGAAAACAAAAAGGTAACACAATTTCATTGTGTTGGTTATGTGCAGCTTCCACGTCTCCTGTGGCTGCAAAAATAATTACTTATTTTGTCCCTTGACATTTGCCCATCTATTGACAAGAAGCATTCTTTATTGTCATCCTTCTGCCTTGATGTTTGCTTGTCTGCAATCTAAAGCCACTTACAGTGGCTTTGGTTAGTATGGTCAAGAGTATTTTTTTTAACTTAATGTAAAACATCACTTCTCTTCAGAAATCCTCCCACTTCACTTAAGCATATACATAAAACAAAAACGCATCTACTACACTCCTTTCAGTAGCAATTAATACTATCCACCATAGGCATTCAAGCTGATGGTTTAAGGAAGGCAATATTCATACTTACCATATTGTAGTTCACACAAATGAGAGGTGAAAACAAGTTTTCCTCCTGATGTCTTGCCAAGCAATACACAGTGAAGCCTGATCTCATGCTTTCTAGTGTTTACTACTAGAAACACTAACCAAATCTGGAAGATTCTACTCACAAGTCAATTTAGTCAAATTATAACTCTTTGGAAAACAACAGTTTACACACATTCAATAGACTTTCTGGATACTAGTAACTAAACTGCTCACAGATTCCAGATACTGGGCATGACCCAGTATAGACTGGGATCAGGTCTCACTCCACCTGGACTTCTGCAATGCTGTGGGTTATGTTTGGCTTATTTCTAATATATATCTACCATTCCAGGAAAGGAATGGTAAGAAGCTATTTAATGTCATTACATGACTATGTATATTTTTAAAAGCCCTCATGCATTCTTGTAATACAATCAAGAAAAATGGAAAAGTCAAAGAGCTATTGAATGAAAATGAAAACTAGGATGGCAGTCTGCACTGGAAAGAGGAAACTTGGGTGTAGGAAAGTGAAATGGTTTAGGAAAGGGAACTGAGAACTAACTGGAGAACTGTTAAGCTGTGAACTCACCTCAAAAACTGCTATCAAAAGCAGAAAGAGGGAGAAAAGAGAAGGGGAACATGAAAAAACAAAGGGTGAGCAACCTAATTCAGAAAACACAGGAACTGGAATCATGAACCAGTAAGGATACTGACTGACAGCAGCAGGGAGCAAACAGGAGCAGGCTAAGAACAGAGACATCAGCTGCTGAGCTGGATCTTGCTAGATAAGGAAACTAGAGAGGGAAAAGGAGGTTCAGCAAAGTGAGAGTAGGAGTTGCAAAGAAAACAGACCTAGGATGAGAGGTTGAGGAGCAAACACTACCTCACTGGAGAAAACAGCAACAGGAAACAACTGTCTGGCAAGGTCTGAAACAACAGAATGGATGAGATCCAGCCAAAGTGGTCACCGCTGGGGGAAGGCAAAGAAAACAGACCTAGGATGAGAGGTTGAGGAGCAAACACTACCTCACTGGAGAAAACAGCAACAGGAAACAACTGCCTGGCAAGGTTGAAACAACAGAATAGATGAGATCCAGCCAAAGTGGTCACAGATGGGGGAAGAACAGAAGCATTTATACCTGCTAGAGCACAGGCCAAAGACCTGAAAAGGTACTCAGGATACAACAACCTTCCTTCACTGCTGTCTGCAAATAAATGTGAAACCCATCAGCAATCTCCCTTTCCTTTCTAGTCCAGTTCAGTATTGAGAAAGTCAGCCTCCAGCTGCTATCATTTAATCCATTAGCTCAAAGGATAGAGATCACTTGAGCTGATTTGATGGACACAGAGACACCAGTGCAGCTGATAAACAATATATGAGTTAATGGAGGTTGTGCTTTGAATACACATAACGCTATATATATCCTACATAGAGACAAGCACGCCTTATAAATTTCAAATTTGCTTAAGTCCCATATGCCTCTTTTCCTCATCTATAAAAAAAAAAGATTTGATGGACACAGAGACACCAGTGCAGCTGATAAACAATATATGAGTTAATGGAGGTTGTGCTTTGAATACACATAACGCTATATATATCCTACATAGAGACAAGCAGGCCTTATAAATTTCAAATTTGCTTCTTAAGTCCCATATGCCTCTGTTCCTCATCTATAAAAAAAAAAAGAGAACAATTGGCTCCCATTTTGCAGGAGCATTGTGAAAAGTAATTTATTCACCTCAGAAAAAAACCCAGATAGATACAAGAGGAAAAGGCCAGAGAGAAAAACTGAAGAGGAAATTAATCCTTCTACCCTCAGTGCAAAAGCCAGGCAATGTGCATTAGGAGAAATTGTGGGTGCACATAATGAATGCTGAGGGCAAAACAAAATATTAAACATTCCTTTTTAAGCAAACCTGGTCAGTCTGAAAAGGACAGAACCAAGGGAAAAATGGCACACACACCTTTGGCGCCCACAAACACTATGCACTTCAGTGAACATAGTGGAACCTGCACAGGGACCTTCAAAAGCTGAATATCCAAATTGCTGCAGGTTCAAATCCACAGCCTGAGCAACATTCCCCTAAATGCAGTCTTTTTTTTATTTTTTGTGTGATCTTTCAACAATGAGCTTAGCTATATTACCACTATACAAAATAGGCCTGTTGACATCACTAGATTTCCCCATAAGCAGCAATGTCAGCTCTAACGCTTTCCATTGGGCATAACTAATTCCATTCAGGTTATAAGAATATGTCTAGCCTTCCAGCTATCTGTATCAGTTTTAATAAATGCAGCAAAACATAAAATCTTAATCACTTTATCACAGCTACAAATATCATAAAAGCTAGTCCATGCTCTGAACATTTCAGCTAACACAAATGGGCAGCTCCATTGCAGACCAAGTGAAGAGACTGCAATACTCATTACAAAGGGCAGGTCTCTCCTGGGATGAAGCATTTAATCTTTTTCCCTTTTCATGTGTGGTTGGTATTTCTGGAATACCAGAAATGACCTGGGTGGCACTGCAGTGTAAACAATGCTACCTGGTATTTATTTCTTGAAACATATGCCAACACTGCTTTGCCAAGCATGTCAGATCCATTCTTCTTCACTTCTGTACCGCTTTCTTAAGTCTATGAAGAAGGCTTCGTAACAGAGAGGATTTGTGACTCTCCATTAAACACAAAATTTATTTAATGTCTTTAACCTCAGGCATATTTCACATTTTGGAGTACTCAGATATAAAGATTTGAGCCCCAGGTGCACATGGTGAACTGCCACAGTATGCTACTACCTTATTCTTCAACAAAATCAGAAGGAGAACCAGAAATATAGTTACCTTTTAAGTAAGATCTTGTAATCTGCTACGCTGTTATGTTTCTGTTCTTCCTCCATATCTAAAAACATACAGCTAAAGAAATGTTTACTGTAATGTCACAAAGAAAAATTATGTATATTTAAAAAGTAAAAAAGACAGAACAGATTGACTCATGCTGACTTCCTGATTTACGAAGACTCTAAACTGCCACCTTGAATCTCATTTATCTTTTATGAGATAGGTAACAACAGATTTGCCCCCTATATATTCAGTGTAATTTTTCAGTGTATTTTGAAATATGACACTTATTTTCTGTTTTATCTATTTTCCTTTCAAAACCCACTGTCTCACCCAGATGATTCATCTGACTTCTGTAAAAAGACATATATCCCTCCTAAGATGTTGCATTAGAGTATCTTCCCAATAAGGAAGACTTCCTTAGCTATAAACCTTGTGACAGAAATTACACATTTGAAGTGACTGCAATATCTCCTCAAAATAAGGATGAAAGTTGCTTGGTATTTCAATGACTAAAATATCATCAAGACCTCCTGAAAAAAATGAAAACCAAGAAATCTTGTACCGCATCACACAGCTAGAAGACAGACTGGTTCATCCATACCTCCAGCCTTTCTTCTTCCCCACTTCCCTCAGCAAATTCAAAGACCTTGAAGCCAGCGCAGCTCTGGTCAGAGAAATGCATGCAAGAAGCATCAGGTACAAAATCTGCTATTCCATTTTCTGCTCTCCTGCTGTTACATCTAATATTTTTAAGCTATCTCAAAGCATGAAGGAAATGTTTAAAATTTTAACTATTTAACTGTTTTCAGCACTTTCAGTACAGACTAGCTTAAAAATATGATTAAAATAGAACTAGGTGTGCATTAATTACTTGTGGTCTGTTTCCTAAATTTAAGCAGCACAACAACTCCAAAGGACTGGAGTAAACATTATGATTCCTCTGCTTGTACCATGGATTATTTCAATTACAGATTTCTACTCTGTCAACCTACCCATCCCTTTCCATGTTCAAACTTTCAGAACTTTAGCAGAAGGACAGAAATGCGGGACAGAGAGTTGACCTGAGAATTCCTTGTGTTCTGCTGCTCATTATCACATCAACAGAAATTCAAAATATTTATGATCTTGTTTCTAGGTTTTTTAACACTGAAAACTGCATAAACTATTAAAAAAAAAAAAAGAGAGAGAGAGAGAAGCTGGAGAAACAGAGGTTTCATTCTGGGCCTTCCCAGATCTGTAAAGCAATTCTCTAACATTTGTACTAAAGAACAGGCTGTTATTCTTCCTGAACTATTAGACGCAATAAAAGGTGGCATCAACGATTTACAAGCAATTTACCTCACTGCTAAACTGCAGTACAACATGAGTGATCTTGATTCTATTCTAGCCCTGAAAAGGAAATACAGTCCAGTGACTGTACACAGACCAGATAAGTACATCACAGAAACAGCGACGCACACGCATATTTAAAAGCAACACCACTGTAGGCTGCCGCACAGGAGATGTGGATTTTGCCTCTTGTTCCGACAAAAAGTAACCTCTGAGGCCCCAGTTTCAAAATTAAAGAATGATAATTCCATTACTCCTTAAAGTGAGTGCTCAGACATGCACATACGTGCAAGGATCATTTTAGCTCCTAATTCCTGAGAGCTCTTAAACTAAGTGATCTCAAATGTTTGCGTTGTTACCATCCCAGGAAAAGCCTGTGCTGTTCCACGTGAAGCAGGAGCTCCCGGCTCCGTGCAGGGCCAAGGCAGTGTTAGAGGAGCAAAGCCCCCAGCCTCCCTGCCCCTCCCAAATGAAGGCTTTGCCACCCCTCCAAGCTCTCCTACAGCCATATGCCGGAAGAGGCTATTGGCAAATTTGTTTCTTCACCAGTAAAAATAGTGTCACATTCATGTATGCTTGCACGGCAGCTTGCACGTTTTCCACGCACTTTGTAAATCCCTGCACCAAATTGAAAATGTATTAAATGACAGCTTCCTTCTCCCTTCTGCGAACTACTGCCTGGGCTTTCAGAAGAGGGAGGCTAATTCTGAACAGCAGAACATAAATCAGGCCAGCTGCAAGATCTGACTCAGGTCTATACTCTCCCACTGTTCTGAAATGACACAATCCATCATCCAAAATGCCTTCATGTCAGCTGACAGAAGTTTTGGCTCCAAACTAGAAAGAACTAGTAAAAAAAGGGGACAAAACGCAATGAGGTATCAGGAGAAGGTGTACACACAGTTTGTTTCTTCTCCCCCTGCCCCACAAACTAGTCAGAGCTAGTCACTAACACCTCAACAGAAAATACCAACCATCTGAATTCCTGGAGGGGAAAAAGGACTATATTTTGATGACAGGAGTGCATGCATGAACACATTGAAAAGGGCAAACATCTCACCAGCAAAGAACCAAGTTAACAGGACTGCAGCAACAAAGAATTTTAAAGCCTCTTTTACACCCAGTCCTTTACTTGTGTTCTGTCATTCCACTCAGGAAACTAAGGGATGATTTTCAGAGACACTCAGGAAATCAGGCATCCGATGCCTACTACATCTAATTTACAGGTTTTGTCCACATTTTTTTCCCACTGGGACATATAGTACCTTGTGAAACAAGATTTACATCCAGTCTGCAGTCTTAGTGGGAATCTGAGGTTAATTACTTTTTCCAGCAATATTTGGCACAGGAGGGAGCCAGCTGTACATTGACAGGTAACTTGCACAGGTTACAACTTTCAGAGTGAAGACATTTCAAATACCTACTAAGCGCGTCTTCTTCTGCCAACTACTTCATATCTTCCTGCCTCTTTTCCTCTGCACTGTCAGTACTGAATATTCAGACTACAAATTCTTCTAGTGAAGGATTCTCATACTCACTTTGTGCACACTAACACCTTACGTGTGTCAGTCTGAACACATTATAAGCAAACTGATACTCATATTTATTTCATTAACATATGCTACGATTTTAGGCATTAGCACCAAAACACAAGATGTTACTCCAGAAGAAAAATCCTACTGCTATGTTGAGGACGACCATGGGCACCTAACAGGGAAAATGGTAGTTGTGGGTCTTTTGCCTCTCTGCCCTGCCAGTTCAATATACTCCTATGACATTAATTAATGTCAGCCCTTTTGTCACTCCACCAGGCAGCGGCTTGCAATCACTGCTGTGACAGACTCCCAGGATCACAAAAACTATATCCCAGGAAGAAACTCCAACAGACGAGCTCACTCCAGGCTCAAATGCCTATAGCTGTGCAAACTGAACTCCAGTTTCGGTTCCTGGTGGCATAATGCCCATTTCTTAAAGAAAAGCATATGCCAAGAGTTCTAGGAGGACATTAACCTAAAAGAGATCCAGAAATGTAGGAGTCATAGCTTACAATTTATCAGTTTTAGACAGCTTCAACTGCCTAAAAATAAAGTGTTCAAGTCTAAACTAATCCTCTAGGCCCTTTTTATGGTGAACAGAGAAAGACAGGCACCTCAAGAAAGAAGATAAATGACTACGCTGGCTTGCCCACTGCTATTTCCCCTCTCATCCCATCAACTTCAGAGAGAGCCTAGACAAACAGCTTAAGCGCAACTAACTTTCAGACAGCTACAGATATGCGAAAGACTTCTTCACTTGAAGTCTGGATTGCTTGGTAAAGGTTACTTGTTAAGATTTTCTGCACTGGGATGGTAAAAACCACTTTTATTTGTTGTTATCCCATTCTAAGCGCTACTCTAATTATTTCTCTATTTTACAGTTGTCTCTAGGGTGATTTTAATTAAGGCTTCTTCTACAAATCTGAATATGTTATCCTAAAACTCAAAATACAGTGTTTGTCAACTGGTAATTAAAATATTCAATTAAGAACTACGTATTGTCCTGAAAGTGTCAAACACTCAATTAATCCTCTGAGGCAAGTCTATCTAAACTGCAGCATGTTATAAAAATAAGTGATTAATTCACGGACAACCTACTTTTTGTAAGTCAAAGAAAGCTAACGTCACTATTAGTGAAACTGGATTCTCTTGCAGTAAGTCTAGTCATGGTCAGTATTTTGTATATATGATTGCATCTTAAAAAACAACAAACTGAAATTTCTGAAGACAACATCAAACGAGATAAGACGCATCTCAAGAACTCAGTTTTTTCTGCACAGGTGTCCCAGATTTCTGTGAGGAGTCTGATTTTATCACAGCCCAGATTAAAAAAATAAATTATAAAAGGGATGCACTAGCACTGCTACTACAAAACAGTGCAATGGGTTCTCCACACCT
>NW_010136460.1:11540-11779 GCF_000699245.1 Pterocles gutturalis | reverse complement strand
TAATAAATAATAAATAATAATAAACAAGCCAATAAGACTTCAGTGCCTCTCATCTCTGGTAACATTTTTCCTTTCAGATACCGCAGATTTGGCCAACCAGGTCACTCGTGAAATGTTGCATTGCTGAGGCACAGGTGACAGAGGGGGCACCCAAATGGCTCAGCTGCCACCAAAGATGTGGGTCCCCTGAGGTGGCACCTGGGATGGGGCAGAGCCGGCGGGGGAGGGGCTGGGGGCAG
>NW_010136460.1:1855-11484 GCF_000699245.1 Pterocles gutturalis | reverse complement strand
CAGTGCTTTGAGGCAGCACCTGCTTTGGCGGCACCCCCTCAGAAAAAAAGAAGAAAAAAAAAGGGTATTTCTGCTCCCAACAGAGCAGAAAACATCAGACTGTGGAAAACACAACACTGAGCACCCAAAAACTGAATATCTGAACAAAACGGCTTTGACCTCTTTGTGCTGCAGGGGAGGGGACAGCAAAGCACCCCTGGTGCTGACGCCCCCCCAGCCTGGGGACAGGAGGGACCCCCACCCGAGCCCTGTGGCCGGTGGCTGTCTGCAACCGGGCTGGTTGTCGCGGACGTGGCAGCGGGGGTCCAACTGCAAGGACAGGCGAACAAAGGACAGTTCACGGCTCTATCGATCCAGAGGTCAGAAGGGTGAAGCGCGAACATCTGGTCCAACACTGCCCAGCGCCGGCCGAAGGACTGCTGCGGCTTTATGTAGACAACGGCAAGTCTTGCAGAAGGAAGCATCCAATATTGCTGTTAAATTTCCCAGGACGGAAAGCCCTCCCCAGCCCTGGTTTGTTCCCACGGGGACGGACCTCGAGCAGCACAAGGTACGTGCCAGCCGATGATGCAGCAGCCCTGATGCACACGGCTGGGAGATGCCCATGTGCAGCAGGGTAACCCCCACCAGCAGCTTGTGTCCGGAAATCTTTGCATTTATTAGCATATCTCTTGAAACAGAAACTTCTGCCAGATGCGTATTACCAGGGAGATGTTTGCTCTGTGGTACCCGGGGAGGATGGGGTGAGCAGAGCCAGCCCAGCAGCTCCCGCATCGGGCGGTGGGAGCAGGGCTTCAGCACGAGGCGCTGGCATCCACAGCAGCCCAACGCAGGCTCGCACGTTTCTAACCCAGCAAACAGCCTGTCCGGGCTGCCTGGCCATCCTTCCAGCCCAGCACGTGCCCGAGGACAGCTGGAGACAGAGGGGTATTAGCTGGAGGGAAGAGCCCCGGGGGTCAAAACCGGTTTATGAGAAATCAGTCACCTTTGATCTACAGATTACGAGCAATAGCGAATCGACTACATCCCTGGGTGAGCTGCTGCACACTTAATTAGACACGTTATTAAAAACATGCTCCTCTACCAGTCTGAATTAGTCCAGCTTCCAAGCCACAGAGTCCTGCCCTGCTAAATTAAACAGACCTTCGCGACTAACAAGCCTTCCTCCAGGCTGGTACCAGCAGACGAAGCAGCAGACACTCCTTAATCTGCTGGATAAAGCAAACGACAGGCAGGTTTTTGCACACCTTGAGTCATGACTGTACCTGGTTTTTTTTTATTTTGATTCTCCTTCAGCTGTGGACACCAGAAATGGACCCGGCATCCAGGAGCCATCACCACAAGGATAAATTGGTGTGTCCTGGCTCACCAAGCAAAGACCTGCTTAGCCCTCTCCCTCCAGGAAAACACATTTCCAAGGTGTGTGCAGGGCCAGAGACTTCCTGGTTAGCATCTCCTGTCCCATAGCTGTGGACCACGCTTTCTGCTCCCAGATACACCGTGGCCATACTCAGACACACTTCTGTTCCCCTGCTGCACCCACTGTCTCAGGTATAACCAGCCCTTCCTCTCCCATCTTTATTACTCTCTCCACGCTGGTACTTGCAGACAGGGATCTCCTTAGCAATGCTGCCCAAAACGTGGTGATGACACTCTGAGTGTTTTCCTGAGCCCAGACCATTTTAAGTCCCTTCAGCACATGTCGTAAATCCATTTCTTGCTGGAGCACTGTGGGAACAGCCCCCATACTCCTAACGCTGCTGAATTACACATAAAGGGCTTGAAACCCCTGCTTCCCTCTGCAACCACCCTTAGGGTGGCTCATCCGTCCCCCAGTCTGAAAGCACCAAGTGTTGCCCATGGGCTTTTCTCCATGCTAAGCAGATCTCCGTGACCTGCCCATCCTTGCACCCTGCCTGAGCACTGACGATACAGGGGTATCCCAGTGGTACCCAGGGGTAGCTTTGTGTCCCATCATAACGCAAAGCAGGTCGTGCTGCTGCCCTGTTCCCCTGACCCCACATCTCCACTGGCAGAGCAGAGAAGGGACAAGCCCCCCTGAAGAGCATTGCTGTGAGCTCATTTTTTCCCCTTGGTACACATCCTCCATGGGCTTTCATAGCTGGCTGCTTCATCCCACAAGAGCCGCCCCAGCTGCCCATGAGCCTCGTGGGGACCATGCACGCTGGCGGTGGGACCCGGCCCTCCCCAGCATCCCGACCCCCTGCCAGCCAGCGAGCTTCTGCCTGGCTCCCAGAGGCTTTTATTAGAAACACACAGTCACGAAACGCTGCAAGTGGAATCCATTACACAGCATTTAGTACATAGCATTTGTATTTCACAGGCGACAATCGTTCTGATTTCACAGGGAAACGGCTGTTAAAAACCCCGCTGCAGCTGATGGGAAGGAAGCGGTGTGCCAGGCGGGAGCAGGGATGGAGGGAGCATCTCCACTCCCGTGTCTGGACATCTTTCGCAGCCCCTCCCGCCACACCCTCCACTTGCAAGATGCTGTCAATGTGAGGTAAAAGGCAGTTCTGCTGTCCGCAAATAATTCAACCCCATCCGACTCCGTGCTTTTTGAAGCTGGGAAATGATTGCAAATCATTACTGCAAGGAAAGGAAAACTCTGAAGCGCTCCAGCATTTAGTTTAGCATCGCTCCTGTAGGTATTCAGGATGTCTGGAGACGTTCTAGTTTGTGCACAGCAGAAATGGTGAGAGCCATGCTTTAGAGACAAATCAACTCATGGATCAGCTCCTCTCCCACCATTCCCCAAACCTCTGGGACAGGAGCTCTGGGGCTGTGGGGATCCATGGCCACATGGGACCGGCACCATCGGGGCAATGCTACTCATGGAGCACCAACAGCTGGGGTAGAGTAAGAAGAGAACAGAAAACAAAGACATGGTTTAAACCCTGAACCTGGCCAATCCCAGCAAGATGCAGTTTCCTAAAGAAAAGTTGAAAGGAATGAAGGGAAAACAGAGCTTTCATCCACGCCCAGCGAAGCAGAAAGCACCTCATCCCACAAAACCAGAACAGTAGGTGACTCCAGGATGGGCATCACGGCCCAGGAGAGACCTTTTCAAAACACAAATTGTGACTTTGGAGGTTCAGTTGGGATGTTAAAAGATTATTTAGGATATCACTTCCTCAGGAGGGCCATGCAGCCCTAGGGCAGGCCACCAGAGAGGTGGGGGAATCTCCAGCACTGGGGGCTTCCAGTGGGCAAATCCCCAGCCAGACACCAGAGACAGGGGTGTCTGGGACACCAGAGCTGGACATCTACTCTCATCAGCGATGGAGATGCCTTGTTTTACTGATGGAGTTGAAAAATCTTGTTCTCCTAGAAGGTGAGCAGACACAGCAAGACCCCAAATCATTTCCCCGCTACAACATCTCCGATATAATGATGCAGCCACTATCTCATCCAGACCCCAGTGTGCCACCCCAACCTTCCCTTCTTCTGGCAAGTGGAGCCACAGCACACAGCTCTGAATTTTGCCCACAGGAAGGTTGGCTGGAATTACAGGCTGGGAAACACTCATCCAGACCCATCTCCGCATCAACCATCCAAGGAAGTAGGAGCCACCCTGTCCCACAAACAACACAACCCCTTCCGCCTACTCAAGGATGCCCATCTGTTTAATACTATAATTTATTTGGTGGGAGGAAAAAAATAGCATTGCTTTCTCTTTATTGTGTTTTGGAGCAAAAATCCAGCAGATGCACAAAGACAGCAAGGCATGAGTAAGGCAAGATCTCCCTGGTCTAACACCAGGCTCATCGATACGAGTGAGTCTCTGCATCTTGGCATCCATCCTGAAAATTCAGAGGCTCACCCACCCTTCAGTGGATGCCAAAAGGACTCTTCTTCCTCAAGCAGCTGCAACGCATCAAGTCAGCTGAACTTCCATGGCCCAAAACCAACAGAGACACCAGCAAACACTGAGCAGGAGCCACCTTCTCAGATGGTCCTTCTCAATCAGCAAAGCGGGGCAGGTCTCCTGCTCTTAAAGGCTGTTGTCAGTGCACATCCCCTCATATCAAGCCATCGCTGGTCTTTCTTCAGTTCTAAAACATCCTAAAACATTCAACTCACCTGACACCGTGCCTAACACGAGGCTGAGGCAGTCTTGGACTCCTCTCAGCAAGAAATCTGGCCAGGGGCCCTGAGGAGGAGGATGGTGAGAGCCAGGGTGGGGTGAGTGCAGGGTGACCAGCATGCCCAACCCAATCTGCCAGCTCCCCAGAGGTGGGGACAGACTTCATTGTCACCTCCCCAAACCATAACTCCTCCAGCTCCTGGCTTGTCCACAAAGGAGGGGGTCCAACCAAGCCACCACTGGCATGTCCATCCACTGGAGCGGGATTTACCAGCCTACACTATAAACTCATCACAGGGCAGGTTAAGCCAAAGAGGTTGCTGGAGAAGACAACTCAGTTTGGACGGGCTCAGCTGAGCCACCATTGCACCAAAACACATCACAAACATGCTCAGGATACAAAATGGTGCAACAGCACACAAGATGGAAAGCCAACACATGATGGACACAGAGCCAACCACCCAGCTCTCAACACCACATTTCTGCTTCTCACGCTGCCTGGAAACTCTGGTGGCTTATACCTGTCAATATTTGCCATCGTTACGCTACATCATACCCTGCGATCGGTGAGAACAGGCTCGTTACATAATTTTAATGCACAAAGTGCATTAAAGACCCCGAGGTCTACAATTTCGGATCTCATAATGAGACAGAAAGCGGGCTGAATCACTGGACTGGAAGCATGCGATTGCCCCAGCGCTGATGGTCACACACTGTGCTGGCCAAAGGGAGGACAGCCCAAAGCTGGAACGGCTTTGCCCGCTGCTCCAAATGCATTAATTGCCCAAATCTCACAAAATTTGCAAGCAGAGTCAACCAGAAAACAGCAGCAAAAAGTACAAATGAAAATCAGAGGAGTTTTAAACTAGATGATCTTTGGAGGTCCCTTCCAACCCAAACCATTCTATGATTCTATGACTCAAATAAAAGTTTAAACAACTTTTTTTTTTTCTTAAAGGCTACAATTTGACAACCTAGGAAGAAAGGAACTTCAAACTAAACCAACCTCAGAGTAACCAAGTGCTGGTGACAACCGCACACACAATGGCAATGCAAGAGAAACGGAAGGAGAGTAAACGGGCAACCCATATTTATTGTGACTGGCACAAAGTGAAGCAAATTGATAAGGAAAACCTACGGAAAAGCCACGTCTGGCATGGCTGAAAACAAGAAAAAATTGTGTTGTTCTTGTTCTTTTAAGCATATTGACAAAATGTTAATTTTTTTGCCCTACATGCAATCAGAGCTTCCCTTCCTGCAGTTAACAGTCTGTGAAGGATGGCAGTGGTCAGCCAGCCTGTGTCTTTATTAGGAAAGTAGGATGTTACTTCCATAGCCCTCAGGAGGACAGGGCTGCTTCCTCCCTCAGTACCGCAGGATTCCTCGGCTCATACATAACTAACGACCCAGGGACCATCCCACTGTAATAAAAGTCACACACGCTGTTTGCAAGCGGCCAGCAAATAACTCAGGCTTTGACCACAGCTGGAACGGATGCGTCAAGACCAGGCGGTGACCAAACCCCTCAGCTCATTTCTACACGGGCAACGGCCTCGTGGAACTGGGAGAAGCCACAAGCCATCGTTTGTCTTCATTTCTGAGCTTTTCAGCTATGACACTTTCATAAACAAGCCCAAGGAACCATGGCCGCATGAAATTCCTCTAGGACACCTCCACAATAGGTTGAAAAATCAAATTCTGGGAATAGCCATTAACATCAAATTGGAAGAAAACCACAAGGAAGATCCACAGCCTGGTCCGAGGACTGGTCAACATCTGCACGAACAAGTGGAGCACAGCTACGCAGCTCTTTCCAGCACCGTGTTTCCAGAGAGCATCCCAGTCCCCTCGGCCAACAGGGAGAGAGATGGGGCCAGAAGCACTCTGGAAGGCAGGAGGAGACTTCAGAAAGATCTTTATGACTTGCAACAGCAGCTTGAGGAAAAGCCAGTGCAGATCCATGAGCCCCAGCAGCTGGTGGAGAGCACAAGGCAGGGGACAACTTCTGACTGAGAAGTATCAGAGCTCAAAACACTGCAGGGCCTGGGATGGGGAGAGGGAGAACTAAGGAAATCAAACACATTTCACAGTGACAGACTCAACAGACTTCAAGAACTAGCGAGCAAGAGGAGGGAATTAGCAACCCCATGAGGGCATGGCTGGGAGAAGAAGAAGAAAGCTGGTGAGTCCTTGAAGACATGAATGCAGAAGCATCTTAGCGCAGAAGAATCATGTTTAGGAGATGCACTAGGATGAAAACACGATGAAATGGTAGGCATTCAAGGTCTCGCTCAGCCTGAAATCACTTCTGGGAAAATAATGAAAATGCTGATGTAATTCAAATCATAAAGAATTAAAGAACAGGAGTATAATTAGCACCAGTCAACATACTTCTACAGGAAACAGGTCTTGTCAAACAAATCTGATTTCATTCTTCACTGAGATTACAAGTCTGATTGGTGAGAGTAACCGTGTACAAGGCAGAAGCTTTCTGCCTACTGAAACCAGGAGGCGTGACGGCAGCACGGGGAGCAGAGCCAGCCGTGCCAGCGACAGCCCGGCCGTTGCCCGGGCGTACAACTCCATATCGCCAAAAACATGCTACAGGGATTAAGAGCTGATTAGCTGGCGGGTTTCAAGTAATAGTTCCCAGCGTTGGACCTCAGTGGGCCCTGCAGGAACCAACCTCAGGTTCCTTTTTGTCTTACAGTCAGCATGATGGAGAGGGATGGCAGAAATCAATGCTGAGGTATCTAATGCTCTCCCAGGCTTGCAGAGCATCCTCAGTAAAGGATGTGGGACTCACCTCCCTCGGTGTTTGCCATATGAAAAAAATAATGGTTCCACTTGAATGCGGTTGTTAATTTTCTACAGATAGTAACGACAGAGAGAAAAGGGCCTCCGAGGACAAGCCAGACGATCTAAACCAGCCATCCCAGGCAGGTGGACTGAATTGCCCTCTGCAGGATGCTGCGGGAGGGGGTCCTGCTAACAGCTTACATTAGAAACTCCACTTTTGTGCTGGTGATTAAATTGACCACATCATCTTCAAAGGAAAGTTGGGGGAGGCACAATCTTTAAAAAAAAAAATTAAACTCTGTTGGGAAAAGCACTGGAAAGCCTGGTCTCCTCCAGCAAACACCCCTGGAGCTGATGTGGCCCAGCAGGTATAAGCGCCAGGCAGGAAAAACTCCAGATGGTCACAGTGACACGGTGGCACTGATCGGGGAGAGCCCCTGCACCCGGCTCTGGCACCACAGCACGGATGCTGTTCCCACCCGACAGACGTTTGCTGTGCATGAAATGACAGGACGGCTCCAGTCCTCTCCCAAGCGGGCAGGTGTCACCCACAGGACTGCTGTCACAGCCTTGGGAGCCAGGAGGGTTAGGGCTAAGTCTTGTGCAAGCAAGCGCTGACTTCGCTCTTCCTTCCCCTCCATTGCTAGGAGAACAGGAGCACAACCAGGGGCTGAAGGTTTCCAGGAGAGAGAAGATGCTCCTGGGCAGGAGCATCTACAAGGTCCCATAGATGAGCTGCCCCAAGACACACCCCAGGCGTGCACAGATGTGCCTCAAGGATGCAGCAGCCAGGACAGGGAACACCCTCAGCACCACCCGCATCCATCTGCTCCCTGCCCTGTGGCTCCCCAAAGGCTGAACGACAAAACTCAAAGCACCCCGAGAAAGTCCCACAGATGTATTGAACCAAGGGCTCTTCCACAACAGGCATCACACAAGGTGGAGGTGGAGGTGAAGGTGGAGTGAAGGTGAAGGTGGAGGTGGAGGTGGAGGTGGAGATGGAGGTGGAGATGGAGTGAAGGAGAAGGTGAAGGTGAAGGTGAAGGTGGAGATGGAGGTGGAGATGGAGGTGAAGGTGGAGGTGAAGGTGGAGGAGAAGATGGAGGAGGTGGAGGTGAAGGTGGTGGAGGTGGAGGTGAAGGTGGTGGAGGTGAAGTTGGTGGAGGTGGAGGTGGAGGCGAAGGTGGTGGAGGTGGAGATGAAGGAGGTGGAGGTGGAGGTGAAGGAGGTGGAGGTGAAGGTCAAGGTGGGAGCACACCCACAGCTAGAAAGAGACGACTTGGTGCTCAGCCTGAACTTTAGGATTTTCAACGGCTTTTGGGAACTTGCTCAAGCTGCAGCAGAGAGAGGTTTGGGGTGCGCTGGGAGACGGCAGAGGGAGATTCCTAGGTCCTTGCCCACCCCAGGGTTAGGAAAAACTCACCAGTGCCCCAACAAATGGCAAATCCACACGGAGAAAGCGCTCAGCACTGGGGATGGAGCAGCTGCCGTTGTCAGTGCTTTGTGAGCTTGTCGCGGCTGCCTCTTACCCCCTGCCTCCCAGCCAGATCCTCTGACATCCAACACCACCTCTGCCAAGCCGGCCCAGTTGGGTTCCCTCACTAACGCAAGCAGAAAAGCCATCCTTCGGGGGCTCCTTTAGAGTGGTGCCTCCCCCCCTCAAAAAAAAGACTTAGTCAAAGCAAATGCCAGACCCATTAAGAGCAAAGGATCTCACAGCCAACAGAGGAATGCTCGGGCTTGATGGACTGTTTATAGAGTCTTTTATAGGAAGGATGGGTAACCTAATCCCAACTACAACATTTTTTATGCTGCTCTATGAGGGTTCAGCTGTGATTAAACTGTTGGCACAGTCCCATGGCACATAAAACCATGGAGACCAGCAAGCCTCATCCCCTACCGGAGCCCTGCAAATGCAAGCGGCAAAACTATTCCAGGCATTAAAGGCCAGCAAGCCCCACCGTGGGCCATGGCCGCGCGCACCTCCAATGGGCCTCGCTATCTTAAGAGACCAAAATAAAAGCGGTTCGGCAGTTGCTGTGCTGATGGTTAGTGAATATTTACTCCTGCTGCAGTCCAGAGCAGGGCAAAAGGCAACCACCCCTCCAGGACTTGATTTGGGTCCCAGAAGCTGGGTGTAGGAGATGCAACTGCCCTTGCAAAACGTGCTCTCAGCAGCGGGCTTCAATGTCCTTCTCTCCTCAAAGCAGTCCCAGGACCAGCGCGGGGTCCTCTACCACCCTTCAAAGACACCCTCATTGCAAAATTTTCTGAGCAGTTCAAACACTCGACTTTGAGCCAACCTCACTAAACTGAGATGATCAGAGTTGTGTGTCCCTGCGGTCTCCATCAGGCTGGCACTCCACGGCTGGAGCAGAGACCGTGGCCCCCAGCATGGGCAAAGTCCTCCAGCCAGCCCCCGGGGAGGGGACATCCAAACACCTCCCTCGGCTCAGACCTTGACCCAGGAAACCATCCCCACCTGGGACAAACTCCTCTAATTTGACTGTCTGAGAAGGAAATAAGGATTTGGAGAGGGAGAGACTGGGTGAGCGGGTGCCTCCAAGCCCAGGCTTGGCAGAGGGTCACACCAAACCCCCGCTGGAGGACAGGCTTGTGCAGCAATGCAAACCCCCCGGTCCAGGACCTCACCTCAGCTGGAGGGGAAAAAATGGGGGGGCTGGGGCAGGAACCCTGTCTGCTGCAACGCATCGATGGGGAC
>NW_010136460.1:1147-1827 GCF_000699245.1 Pterocles gutturalis | reverse complement strand
TCAGGGAGCTGGCCTGCTCAGCATCAGACCTGCAGAGTCTCCCTCGGCTCTGCTGGTGGGTGGGATTTCTTCAGGCAATTTGAACATGATGTTTGTTTCATTTGTTATAGAATTGGAACAGAACCAAGCTGGTTGGTTTTTTGGTGGGTTGGTTTTTTTTTTTTTTTTTTTTTGGCTTTGTTGACTCATCCATCAATTTTTCTGGCCGCCCTCACGACACTCCCTGGCATGATGGGGCCACCACACCCCCATTCCAGGTGGGATCCCACCACTCCCGTTAGCCCACAGCGATGCGAGGTGGCCTCTCAAGAGCTAAAGCTCTGGAGTACGCTGAGCACAAGAGGCTACCATTGATTTCAAGCCCTTCTTCTGATCAAACAAAAGCCACCACCACCTCAGAAACCCAGCCGTGAGCATCCTCACCCGCAGCAGCCAGGAGCAGGACCCGTCCCTCAGCACACAGCCGGGCTCTTCACGTGGGATGGGTCTTCGCCAGCAGTTTTATTTTAGCCCTGTGCAACATTCCTGCCGCTGAAGGGAAGGAACCCCCCCGTATTGCTTTCGGATGCTATCATCCCAGCCCGTGCACCCGGGGGGTTTCTCTTTCCAGCACAGCCCCTGATGCACCAGGCGCCTGACGGACACATGGGGTGGGCATGCCAGCACGGCTCCGTGAGCTG
>NW_010136460.1:803-1020 GCF_000699245.1 Pterocles gutturalis | reverse complement strand
ATTTTTTTCCCTCTTCCCTCTGTAGCCCACACACCAAGGACCTCCCAGCCCCGCGGTAAAACGCCAGGTCAGCTTTCCAGGGGCTCAGCACCCACAAGCAGGATTTCGGGTCATATTTAGGCCACTCAAATTACAGGGCAAGACTTCTCCTTGAGGGTGACCTGCTCCACTCCCCCCAGCCCGAGGCTGCGTGGGCAGCCCCCGCCATCCCGCCCAG
>NW_010136460.1:347-652 GCF_000699245.1 Pterocles gutturalis | reverse complement strand
TTCTTACACAGAAATGGAAACTGGGAGCAGCAAGGTCCAATGCAGAGAGGTTGTGCTTCACCCCCAGCCCCGCAGATAAGCAGGGATGGGCTTCGGCAACGCTGAGGGATGAAAGCCAAGGAAGAGCTGGCTCGCTCTGCTTTTGGCATGTGAGCTGTGTCCCACCAGGATGGGGATAGACACTTGCTCAGCCCCAGAGGGACCAGCCTGGATGCACTCCCCAGCAAAGCCCTCCTTGCATGTGTCTGGACCCCCTGCCCATCCCGTGGCTCGTCATGAACCAGCGGAGCACAGGAGACCTCCCG
>NW_010136460.1:0-317 GCF_000699245.1 Pterocles gutturalis | reverse complement strand
AAGGTTTAGTTAAACCTGGAAACAGAGACCAGACGACAAATGGGAGCAGCTGCCAGTAAACTCAGCATTTCCAGAGGATCTGTGTTTACCAAAAGCTGTCGCTCTCGAGCCAGAACAGGTGTCAGTCACAGCAAAATCTCGTGGCAGCTATTCAATCTGACAGCATGAGAGTTTGCCATCAGACCGAAAAACAAAAAAAAAAAAAAAGGAACATCATTATCAACTTCTCTGTTCTCTGTCTCACCTACAGTCTTGGAAAAAAGAATGGTGAAGAGCCAAAAGGAGGAGCAAACGCGGGGGATCAGGTGCTGGGGACG
>NW_010136459.1:0-17063 GCF_000699245.1 Pterocles gutturalis | reverse complement strand
ACAGCCTGCGGAAAGCTGACCGGCAGCTTTGTTTTCTTTAATAATAATTCAGGATGGGAATACAATAGCAAAAGCACTCCCTGGGGAATTTGTAATGCTTCCAGAAATGCGGCAGCTCCGTTTGAGGCAGGTTTTGAGGCAGCTCGAGTTTCCATACCAGCCTCCGGGCAGGTAGATAACGCACTTGGTTTGTTAAGTCACTTCGTGCCTGGATAAATCAACCCTAATATTCGCTTTCTTCCCCTTCCACAAATCCACAGCAGCCCCGACACAGCACCAGGGGCTCTGCAGATCCTTCCTGCACGGTTGGGGCTCAGTTTTCCATTTTAAACTCACAACGGGTTCAGTGCGTTCGTCTGCTGCTGCTGCACGCGTTGAAACCGGAAAGCGCAGCCCACGCGAGGAAGCTGCACCGATTTCTCCAGGACTTGACGTACAGTATCGCTGCTGGACAGCTTCAGGGCGAGCAGCGTGGTGTTGCCGTCGGCGGCTTTTTGGGGGGAATTTTTGTCATACCCACAGCAGCTGATTTTGAGGATCGAGCCTGGAAAGTTTCTCTGCAGGTAGAGGAATCAAATGCGCTTTAAAAGCTTGGGGAAAGTTAAAGAAACCCTGAGCAGCAGAGATTCCCTCTGTGGGTAGTGCCCGGGAGTGGGGAGAGAAAGAGCTTGGAGGACAGGAGCTAGGAGCAGAATTGGTCAACTAATTTTTGAGGCTATGAGGATGCAAAGGAAAGCAGGCTGCCATTTAGGTAATTAAACAGAAAGCAGAAAATTATATGAAAGAGTTAATGAGGGGAAAGCATGGTGCGAATGTTGAATTTCACTCCAATTAATTTCATGGCAGTGGACAGAGCCAGAGACTCCCCCTCCTGCCCCTCAGCTGCCCCCACGCAGGAAAAATGCTGGCGCAGCGCTCAGCAATGCGCACGTGGCAGCGGCTGTCCCAAACCGCTCACAACCGAGTATCCCACTTGCGTCTCTGGCAGTTATTGTCCTCTGTCCCAGGGAACCGTCAGAAATAAAGTGCTAAATGTGTTGTGCAGTGTGTTAAACAACAAAGGTACAGCAAAGGTATCACCTTGATTGGCGCATTTCATCGTGTAGTTAAAAAATAAGTTCAAATGGTGATAACAGAACATGTCTTGCCCAATAGTCAAAGAAAAAAAGAAAGAAACAGTTTAAATGGTAAAAAGCCAGTCAGATTGTGCTTGGTCCCTGGCAGAGCCCGGACATGCACCTGATCTGGCTCTGCTCCCGCCTGGGGAAGCGTCGTTCTGCCCATCTCGTGGGTGACAGCTCTCCAAGTTCAGTAACGCAGGAGGCAGTTCCTGGTTACAGCACTAATTGGGAACTTCCTATAAACATTATTCATCTCTCTCTCTCTATGTGGCAAGAAGTCCAGAACAAAAACAATAAACTAACAGAAAAAAAAGAATGCTTGGCTGTGTCATACTCTATAAATATTTCTGAGCCACCATAAAAAAAAAGTAAGAAAAATAGTTCCTGTGTCATAACAATTACATGCTTAAGACTTGTAAAAAACAAGGTGGTATTTAACCTGAGCTCTCAGCTATAAAAATAGTTTTGTTAATCTTGGCATAATTGTATGTTTTATTTCAAGATAAAATATATTCCCGCATAGTCACATCTTTTTGCCACTTGTGAGTCTTTCAAACACTCAGAGGACCACGGAAAAAATTGAGGTAACTTTCCACTGATGGGTTGATGATCTTCAGTTCTCCAAATTAGTTCTGTATTGGAAACTTCTTCATCCACTGCAGAAAATTAAAGATTTTTTCTTAAGCAATCACATATATGTCCATTTACTATACAAATTTTCACACTGCAAACAGGACGAAAACAGAGAGTAAAAAAACAAACAGGAGAAAGGTAAACAAAGCACTTCACAGAAGATAGTCTCAGGGACACCACTGGAGTGTTATGAAATAAAATCTTTTCAGTTTGTTTTGCAAAAAGGAGTGACCTTTGTGCCCCTGGCCAGCCACTGAGTCACAGTTTACAAGCACTAGCACATGCTACGGTGTCTAAAACCAAATATATCCTTTTACTCACTGCTTTCCTCCTTCGTTCAACTCCCCCACACCCAATCTCTCTCTAAAGGAAAAACGACCGACTGGTGAAAACGGCTAAAGCACCGTCAGCTGGTTCAGAAATTCACCTGGTGTTTATCAGCACACCTGGCTGCAAATGATTTCAAGGCAATTAAAAAAAAAAAAACAAACCAACCTCAACCAAGATCAATCCAATCACTTCCCTACATGAAATTGCACAAAGGTTTAGTTATTTCTGGACCTGCAAAAGCTGCTCTGGATTGAACTGATCACGGTGATGCAGTGCCTTTTAATAAATGAATAAAATAAGAATTACGCAGCAGCCAGTGACTTGCACAGTCACTAATTCTTATCAGGGATCTAGAGTGGGTTGCAGGTACGTTTGTTCCACGAGTTCTTTCTCACTCAAAGCAAACGAGATTATTTTCTGTAGGCTAAGCGTGTGCTCACTGCTTTGCTGTATCAGCATGGTGCTCAGCAATTTTGGGGATTTGCTCCTGAAACTTTTGAACATCAGTAGTTTCAGGATGCAAGTCACAGCGCTTGCTTCGATCTAAAAACCCTCCAGCTTCTGTGACCTTAGGGCTCTTTTCAGGAAAGAAAGGATCTCTACACAGGAACATTCCAGCAGAACAAGCTCCGGCATTCCGCTACTCAGCATCCATTTCCTGGGAGAGCCCCATTAGCGCGCACTACGCAGACCCAACTCATTTTGGAAGAAGACTGAGTGTCTCCGAGCTTAATGCAGACACAGCAGAACACAAGGATGCTACAAACCAGCGCCGCTCCCCAGGGGCACAGAGGGTTTGGCTCCACAGAGGAGAGCCAGTTCAGGGGCTGCAGTTTGAATATTCCGAGAGAGAACTGAGCACCAGCTCCCCACTGGACCAGAGCTGATCGGTGTGAGAAGTGCAGTGCCACACCGCCTCACGCTGCAGCTTGCTGGGTAATAACTTCCCTTTGCAGACATGCGCAGGGGTTGTGTCAGCACTGGAAGATTTCTTTTTTTGTTGATTTTTTTCCCCCTATTGTTGCTGGTTCTTATTCAGTCTCACGTGCTGTTTGGTATTTTAACCAGATCTGGTTACTCCTTTGTCCTCAGAACCAGACAACATGGTGCCTGTTGCAAGCGTCCAATTCACATCAGCAGAACAAATAATCACAGAGTGAGAAATTTCCTGATTCAAAAAGAAAAAACAATCTGCTACAGGCAAGGCTGCTTTTTATATTCTGAAACAGCTCTATTCAACACATTCTACTTTTGGAGCTCTGAGCCCAGGAACAATATGCTAAACCAGCCCTTGGCCATGGCACTGAAAAACACTTCCCAATCTCTTACTCAACAATGTTCATATCCGTGATCCTGTTATCTGTAACATACAGAAGGATTTTAACTACAATAGGCAGTGCGCAGGTACTGAGGAATGGAGCTGCGAGATTTGACTGCCCAGAGGATGAGGAACATGCCTGAGAAAAGTTTAATTATTTGGCTACAGGAATTACTTGCTGCCTTAATATCTGTTTGCTGCCACAGTACTCACAAGAGTTTTACTGGAAATGCATTCAGAGCAGTGCCCTTAGAATCCAGTGCCAGGCTCATCTCATAACTCAAAGTCCATAACTTGTATTAATATTGCAGCTGCATTTATAAAGAGGGAAACATACCTTCATGCTCACAGAACATCACAGAGAAAAGAACGGAAGCTTAGTGTCTCTCTCTTCTGCAGCAGATAACTGGGTTCTGTGAAGAGCTTCTGCAACTTCTGTTGTCTGTATTGTAATGCAAAAACACTACATGGAAATCAAAGAACTCACACAATAAAAATTAAAGAGCTGCCAGGTTCAATGGCGAGCAGCAAGGATCCACTTTTCATTCCCTCTTCACCTCCCTCCTCCAAGCAGGGCACAGAATCCAACACGTACAAATTCTTACTGATTAAATTCTAAGGGTTATATTTGATATGCATTGTGTTTTAAAGTGCAGTTTAAAACAGCCTCAGGTACACCCGGTTTCAAGCACGGATTAGCTGCCCTGCATAGATTAACTAAAACACGCTTTACAGGTTTTTGCCCAGAACCGCCCTGAAAGTAGATCAAAGTTCTACAGATGTGGTTCAGATGCTACCCCCGCCGGTAAACATGAGCCTGCTTTATTTTCTATCCACTAAAGCCAGCGTCCTGAATGAGATGCCAACTTTCAAGCTCAAAAATGCAGGATCAGGTTATAAAGCAGAGTCACGCTCTCCACCGAAGGACAGCCGGTTTCGCCGAGCTGTGCCGTGCCAACCAGCGAGCAGGAGCCAGACAGCTGATGGGGCTGGGCAAGAGCCACAAGCTAGCGCTGTTCTGTCAAGAGCTTTTCAGGAATCCCTCCTACAAGACAGTCTTTGCAAAAGACTACACTGCTGCTGTCTTTCACGCTGGATGAAATCCTGCAGATGAACTTCTGAACAAAATATCCTTTCAGTGTATGCAAACACTGGCACACAACCTCTACATTCTGGCAGGCAGTCCCAGCCCAGCGAAGGTTTTATGGTTCTGAATGTTATCAGAATTGCTTTGTCTGTTACTTACAGTAACACTGTTCTGGTCAAGTTCGTCTAAGGATACAAGGAGAGCAAAATTTTCCGAGAGAGAAAATACCTTTCAGGAGGAAGCTGAGGCTTCAGCATGCAGCCTTCTCCTTTGGACTCTGCTCTAAAAGCAAAAGCCTAAATTCTCCCTTTGTGATACATATCAGCACGAGTTCACTCATTTCTAGGGACAAGTGGCACAATCTCCTTGTCATCAAGGTAGAAATTCCTAAGGATATTTACGAAACCAAACAAGTGCCCCCTTCTCCACTTACTCCTCTTGCCCACAGACTCCCTATCAGCATTCACGCTCTTCAAATAAATTGCCGTGACAGCTATACACAGGTTATTTTCTTTGGCCATGGAGTATGTTCTCTGACCCTGCAATGAAGGAACTAAAACTATTAACCCACAAAACCTCTGAAGTTATTTGAGAGGCTGGTTTAAACTCAGATACAAAACAATTCTATATATCCCCTATTCCCTATACTGTCCTCCTTTCCACAAATACACCCAGCATAATAAACCAGTTCTGAACATCAGTCATACTTGTGTTCGCTCTTTTCTAGACCTCCTACAGCTTGCTCCAAAATGACTTCTTCCTTCCATCTGCTTAGACACATGCAAAACTCAAATCCTGTCATGACCTTGAGGAGACATAAAGAATCCTATAAAAAATGCAAGTATTTCACACTAAGGCATGCAGCAATTTTCTCTGTAGCAAAGCATAAGGAGGATCTTGTTTAGAATGTTGTAGCACAAGTCAAGCATTTGGGAAAGGATGTTTGCAATCCCTCTGCCCAGCCACCTAAAGCTAGTCATCGGAGAGCGACAGATACCGTGTTAACGCTGCTGCTGCTCGTACTGCAGCGGGGGCTCGCAGGGAGGAGAGCACTAAGCTCCAGATCAGCAACCATCTGTCGAGACTCGGCCAACGCATGCTGCAGCTTACTTATGGGGGAACCAGTGTCCTGGAGGAGACAGAAAGTGAGCCAGAGTTAGGAAAGGATCTTTTTGGAATGTGTCAAAGGGATTGTAACATACCAAGAATCATCACTTTCATTTTTAAATGTCTCAGTTCAAAATACTACAACACAACTGCTCCAGACTCTGTCTAACTGCTGATATTTCTAATAAACACAGAGGTGTTCCCTAGCATCAGCTTTTTAACACATCTTCACATGCGTGTGTATGTAGTGCACACAACAGCAGTACTTCAGTGATATGGGGACAATAAACAAAGACATAAGAAAGAGGGAAAACCAGGCAGAACAAGAAATAATCAGTGTCCAACAGCTTCTAATAACTGTGTCCAAGTGTTCTCAGATTGGAATTACCAACCAGCCAGCATCCTTTATCCTAAAGCCTTTAATTTCAAAGTTTTTTGGTTTTTTAACTCAGTGATATGGGGGACAATAAACAAAGACATAAGAAAGAGGGAAAACCAGGCAGAACAAGAAATAATCAGTGTCCAACAGCTTCTAATAACTGTGTCCAAGTGTTCTCAGATATTGTGCTTTACTGGAATTACCAACCAGCCAGCATCCTTCATCCTAAAGCCTTTCATTTCAAAGTTTTTTGTTTTTTTAACTCACGCTGTCCAAGACATATTGAGACAACAAGGAATTATTTTGAAAAAAAATTTACCACCTTTGCTTTAAGCCTGCTGTTTCATCATTCGAGTCCCTAGTTCTGCCACGGCGGCAGACATTTGCTTTCCTACCATCACTCACAATTCACCTTAAAATTAATGAAGAACACTCTGCAATAAAATACTGACTTGTTCCATGGCAGCACTGCAGCAGCTATTTATTGGCTTAGTCACTGACAGGCTATTGATCTCCAGAGGGAAGTCTTCATCAGAGAATTTCTCACATCTTTGAGGCCTGTCTCCCTTCTGGGTGGATGTCAAACAAGGAGAATCCAAGTGAAAAGAATTCAGATCCACATTTTCTTCACTGTTAAAAAAATCACGACATTGCCAGAAACAGTATCACCATCCTTTTTAAAGGAAAATCATGGGACAAGATAAATAATTATGGGCCCTTAGCCAAGAAAACCATCAAGCATGTGCGATGCCTCTGTTCCTCAGAGTGGTTCCCATGTTTAACAGCTTCATTAGATCAGCTTCATCCTCTGAGAACAGTTTGACATTCAACCAGTTTCAAGAACAGCTATGCTACCATGTGCTTCAGTATCGATTTAACCTTGCAAAGAGCACACAAAAGGCAATATCTAGTTCCTCCCAATCCTCTGGTACTCCTTCTTCTCTCATACTCTACTCCCTTTTTTTTAATCAACCGTTAGGGAAATTAACATTTCTAAGTGTACTTTTCAAGGGAATTTCACAGTCTTTTAAAGTCATCATCTCCCTTCAGAGATCACAGGAGAGCTCTCCCAAAGAGGCTTTATTTTGTTTATGTTTAAATACAGCAGCAAACAGTAAAGTGCTGTTCGGGTAAACTGTGATTAAACCCCAAACTCACATCTCTGACTCCCATTTCAGTGTGGACTGAAGCACTTGATCTACTGGCATACATCTTCCCCGAGGTTTTAAAGCAAAACAAAACATTAATTTAGCACTGGGTATATCTGAGTGTATTTAGGAATATCTGAAAAGCCGTTTAAACAACAGCTAAAGCAACAAATCACACCCCGCACATCAATACTGCCCAAACACTGCCTCACAGCCATCCCAAGCTTGTCAATTTTATCAAAATGTACCAAATCCCTCACTCAGCTCCAGCACCAATTAATCACAAATTAAGACCAGAAATAATAAAACCTGTAGCAGGTTTGAAATAGTCTTCCTCCTCCACTCCAGCAGCACAGGAACCCAGCAGCCCCCCAGCTAAGCCCTCTCTCCCCTGTGCTGTGCTTCCACACAGCACCCAGTGTTGTCTGCTGCTCCTACAAAGACGCACCCCGGTTTCTGCTAGCATTTTCAAGCTATGCAGTGTTAATTTTCAACTGCTAATTTCCACTTCATACAATTTTTTTTAAAGTAAATAAAACAGCGACCATCTCCCCAGAATAAAACTGTTTTCATCACACTTCTGAACAAAACAGAAGCACTGTGCTAGCATCCCCTCGACAGGGTAAATAATTTTAAAATATGTATAAAGAAAATACTATCTTCACATTGACAACATTTCATTAAATATTCTTTAGATACTTATTTTGGTGGCACACTTTCCATATCTCGCAAGACTGTTACAAAAAGGTTTATTTTTAATTGACATACAACCTAAGAAAAAGCCCTTGTGAGAGATGCTGTGTCTCATTTCACTTCTCCTGTAAAGCACTGGGGCACAACAGGCTTTCTCTGAAGAGAGAAGAGCTCATGTCTGTGAGCTGCTGACAAGGAAAGGCTCTGCAGAAATGTGAGGGAACAAGGGATGTGGGGGGATGCAATGAGCACAGCCAGTTTGGAAGAATACACAGGCTGTGAGGGATGGGGGGAACGAAACAGTTTGGTTTTGAGGTAGGGAGATGGCTGAAGGAATGGCAGGAGCACACTGAACAAGAAACTGCTGATGCTCCATCTTTAAAACCAGAATTGAGATAAAAATCCAAAGGCAGCAAATGTTGGTCCAACATAAATGAAGTCACTAAGTCAGAGCACCCAGAAATTATTCCTGCCCTAACGAATTTCACAATCGATCCTGCAGTTGGAGAAGGTATTTGACTGTGTTAATAGCCTTCTTGTTGCCTGTTCCAGAAGTCAAGAACTCATGTCAAAAATATTTGCTGGGCTGACAGGGAGGTGCCAGCACCCTTCCCTGCACACAAAATACATCATCAGCACTGCAAAGCCAGCAATGGAAAACTGGAGGATCCAGATTCAAGTCCCAGAAGGAATGTTGTGTTTGGTCTCTGCCATGAATACCTTAACAAGAAGCCCACACTGAGGACTGCAGTGCTGCTGCCTTCCTCCCATGTATGGGGAGAGAATTTATTTGGTGGCACATCAGAGTCAGCAGAGGCTGGAGAGCAGACAGGCTGGGATCTGCACTGAGTTAATCCGTCTCCAGTTAGCAGGGCTCCTAGGACCTAATGTGGGCATCAAGAAAACTTGACAGCTCAGCAGCAAATCCCAAATGGGCAGAACAACCCTCCCGTACTGCAGAATATCACAGAATCACAGGATGGTTTGGGTTGGAAGGGACCTTAGAGATCATCCAGTGCCACCCCCTGCCATGGGCAGGGACCCCTCCCACTAGCCCAGGTTGCCCAAAGCCTCATCCAGCCTGGCCTTGAACCCCTCCAGGGATGGGGCATCCACAGCTTCTCTGGGCAACCTGGGCCACTGCCTCACCACCCACACAGGGCAAAACTTCTTCCTAATATCTCATCTCAATCTCCCCTCTTTTGGCTTAAAACCATTACCCCTTGTCCTATCACTCCACCCTTCGATCAAGAGCCCCCCATCTCTCCTGTAGCCCCCCTTCAGCACTGGAAGCTGCTGTAATATATGCTCTATTGGCACTGCCCAAGTTGAATTTGTTCCTTCTCCCCCAGAATCCCCTTAACAACCGGCCAAAAAGCGAAAGGAGTTTTCATGATTCAGCCTCAAAAGAGATTTGGAGGGATGGCAGTGTGTCACTTGTGCTGCTGGGGGAGTAGATAAGAAAGGTCACGGTAGTTGTAAGGGGAGCGCAGTCTTTTTAATGATTTATGGACAGTGGAAACTAGAGAGAGTCCACACACAGTGTGAAGCTCGGCTCAGCTGCGTGGGAATGTGCCGGGACAGCATTCTTTTTCAGCGGCTGCCCATTCACCTTGTTTCTGAAGAGGTCTTTCTCACTGCCCTCACAATTGCTACAATATTTTTGTTCTAAAAGCAACACAGAATGACAACATTGGTATATCAGATATGTCCATTCCATAACATTAATTTGTTTGGACATCGGGCAGACTTGCTGGCTGAAATTCTGAGCAGGTTTAAACAGCTGGTCATTTACGGTACTTGACAAACCACCAGCTGTAAAGCTACTCCTCCTTCGCTGGCTAAAAGGCAACTGTGAAACCTCTGTAAAACTTCAGGAATCCTTCTAAAATAGAGCTGCTAAAGACAGTCAACTTTTTGAAAGGAAACAGAGGAACCAATACAACAAATCCACGGACAGTCACAGCTCTGAATGCCCTTGCTTGTGCCCACTTCTCTAAATGTGAAGCAGCATTTATATCTCAGCCACCTTCCAATACCATGTATTTTTCCAACACTTTGCAGCATTAGAAACCTCCTTCTGCTCATCCCCACCCACATGTCCTTTTTCCTCGCCCAATATAAACAAAAGGATTGAGTCCACGAACAAAGACGCACTAGAGAGCAGACAGATTGCTGTCCTTTAAATCTTGCCATCTCGGTTTTTTTGCCCTGAGTGAGGAAAGCAGCCTGTGCGCAAGAGCCGTGTCCTACATTCTTGCCCAGCCACCGTGTGATTTCTCAACAGATATAACACAGTCACTAAAGCATCACACAAAACCCAGGTTTGTTTCTTGCCTTACAGAAATATCACTGGAGAAGCCCAAGTCTGGTCAGAATATATTCTACCTACCAGATTTACAAGCAACATCTGGGATTTCAAAAAAAATTGTAAGATTTTTTAAATCTGCATTTTTCTCAATTAGTCTATTTGGCAAGTTCTGTGGTACTGCAGCTTCTCCTACCCACGCAGCTCTTGGGGATGAGAGATGCGAAAAAATAAATGCAGAAAAATAGGATCATGATACCTTAGTGCTATCTTATTTAAAATTTACTACAAGCTGGTAGACTAATTTTAAAACAGCAGTTAGTTTAAACATCACTTGAGATAATAAAAATTACTGGGAGCTTGTGCACCCAAGTTTCTACATAACTCCAGCTAGTACCTATCTATTTCTTAAACGTATCAAGCACACAACCTTTTTGAGTCGGCACATTTCATCTCTTGTGCAGTCTTGAGACAGCTGCAATCTTTTCCATGCCATGTGCTTCCATCTCTCTTTATGGGTTTGAAAATCATCATCCATTCTGGATCTGATACTGGCTTCCACTGTGCATCTCTTCTTGTGATGAAGTTACTACTACAGGAATCCGAATCAGACTTGTGAATGGCAGCAGGAGTCTCTCTGCTTTTTTGGCCAAACAGAATTCCAGTTCTCTCTTCCCAGGTTTTCTTTTCATTATCAGTTTTGTCAGATGTGATGGTGTTTTGCATCAAAGTAGTTTGTAAATCTACACAGGAACCGACCTTAAGCCAATGCTGACATTCAGGTAAAGCTGACTCAAAGGTCTGTTGGACTCTGCTTTCCTCTCCATTCTCAGAAATTTCCCTGTTTCTCAATGGCCTCGTGTTGTTTGCCTCACAAAATGCTTTGCCGCCTAGCTCATCAGAGCTTGATGCAACATCCTGCTTTTCTTCTTCTTCCGTAAGGACAGCCAAGGCTTTCACAACTTTTTGATACTGGTTTAAGTATGCTGAGGTAGTTTCCTCTGAGTCTGATGCATTCAGTAACAGTCTATTATCTACTTCACACATCTCATGGGTGGTTTTTACCCTACTTTTTGGAACTTGTGCAGTTCCACACTCCTCGCATATCCCGTGGTTGCCCTCAGTTCTAACCGTGTCTGTCTCGCTGTGACTGTCAGGGGCAGAGAATGCCAGACCTATGCTACAACAGCACAATAAAGAAAACAGTCAGAAAAACTGCATTTAAATAGCATACGGAACTGTACTCCAGGTTAAAGCTACACATTAACTGAGGCTGTAGCCAAGGTTCTGTGGTAGTTCCTATACCAACAGGCAGCTGTATCCTGCCCAAAGCCGACAGGAGTCTGCCCAGGTGTGGCTGTTAACTTTCCAAAATCAGTCTGAGAGTTCCCTCACATTTTATACAGCATGGCAATTCTGTCTGAACCTCCAGGGCGTGCACCGATTGCCTAATCTGAAAGCAAAATAAACTTTGATTTTTAAACAAAAGTAGTAGCAGGCCAGATTAACACCCCTACCACCAGACTGTTCTATTTTTAAAAAAATCATTAACTGTCTGGCCTGCATGCAATGATTTATCCTGTGACTGAGACTCATGGTGTCTCCTGACCAAGTGAAGAACGGTATCTAACAACTTCACTGGATGTTTGTGGTTCAGTCCAGCAAAGCCATCTTGACACAGATGTTAGTTGTAGCTGAACAGGGAAGTCTCTCCCTGAGAATAAACTACTCATAAAAAAAAAAAAAGAAAGAAAAATAAGCTACTTTACCTCCTTTCATGTGCCACCTTCTCATTCTTTTGCCTTAATTCCTGAGAGCTCTCCAAATTGACATGAAGAAACTGCAAGTCACGCTGCTGTTTTACGTAGATCTGTTTGAAGATAGTAACACGCACTAGTGAAAGTCTGGAGTGCAGGAACATCGTCATCAGGTACTAACACACTGTTTGTCTTCCAAAAATATCCTCAAAACATTTTTATAAACCAATACCTGTAGTCAAACTATTGTCAAAGCCTTCCAAATCTAAGGGGCCATCTCTGCATCTATTTATGAAAACAATGTTTTGTAGCAATAAACAGCATTTCTATTAGAAGACTGAAGAGGTCTTCTAAAACGCAACCACACTGGAATATAAACACAATATCATTATTGTTATTTGATATTTAATACATGTTGTTATTATGTTGTTCAAAGTTATGCAGAGTTACAGGACACGGAATCATGACACCTGGCTTTCACTGCAGTGGATTTTTTGTAAAGCTAAAGTAGAAGATAACACACTGATCAATTATTTGCAATTAAAAAAAAAAAAAAATAAATCGAACATGCCTTGAGAAGCCCCGATGAATGCAGGTGAAAACACTGGTTTTAGGTTTCTCTCAAAAAACAGATCTCGGTACAGCACACCCCTGGACGCTGCGTGAGTTCACCTTGGGCACATGTGCAAGGCAGCTGCCCCGCTCCCACTGCCCTTCACGTGCCTTCCCGGAGCCTGGCACGCTCCGGTTCTACACATGCACCGAGGGACTGTTATCTCAAGAGGGGGACCCAACTTTACTGCTGGGAGGGTGGTATTTACTCACTGTAGGACTGAGTAAATACAATTATACAAAAAAGGCTAAGAGCACATGCAAACACAAGGATATGTACCATGAGGTTTTAATTTTAACCAAAAAAACCCTCAAAAACTTTTTATAGGGCTGTCAGCAAGGCAGAGACAGCAAATTTGAAGGTTTTTTTCTTAATTAAGAATAGCTAGATCTAACATTTTTATACTGTTCCATGGAGATGTGATGTTAATGAAAAATGCCTTCATCATCTCAGAGTAGACACACAGTCAGGGTTGTACCTGTCGCAAATTTGATAGTTCTGTGTCAGTCCGTGCTTGCTTAGACTTGGCAGACTGAAGAAGTTGATCCTTTCTCTTTGCTTTCTCAACTGCATCAAAACATATAGGATTTTCAAACTACTTAAAGTGAACAGACACAAAACAAGTACATTTGCTAACGCCTATGTTTGTAGCAATAAAAACAGGCACCTGGAGAAAATAAAAACATTTTCTTAAGATCAACAGGATCTGTTAAATAAAATGAGCAAAAAACCATACGACAAGTAAACAAGTATTTTCCTCAGACTCTTCACCAGCACCTGGTTTTATTTCACTAGCAGCGATATTCTGCTTCATAGACTGATTATTTCACTTGTTCCTGTTAACATTCTTCCATGGAAATGAAATTCAGTAATTAATATCTAACTCATGCCCTGTGCAGGGAAGCGCTGGGAAAAATTTCCCATTACTGTTGTTTTTAAAATAACAAGACATGGAATCAATATTTGGCAAAGGTAATGGCAGATAAAAAGCGATAGGCAAGTAAATCATCTCACAGCAGAGCACATCTTTGGTCACCTAATCTTTCAAGGTATATTGCTTGTCTGTAAGAACCCTGCAGCAATGGCCAGCCTGCCTTTTCAATCCACTGCGCTACAGAAGAGTTTCTCTCTACCCAAAGCCCAAGTGAAGCTATCAAGATAGCAGGTTGCAGTTAACAAGTCCTGCATATTAAACCACCTGAATCAAAACCATCAGTTAAAAAAAACAAGAGAAGTGAATTTGTAAATATACTCCTTCCATACAAACACTGGAGAGAGTGAACGGGATGATAATTTTCATAGGGCCTAAGCTTTGCCTTTGGCACGTGGTTTCCTTTCAGTAGGTCACTGTTTTCTATGCCACCTATGTCAGATGGGAGAATGGCACCCCCATTTATTGTATTAATACTACAGGAGACATCAAAGTCTCAAAAACTTTCAAGAGAGAATCCTCAGCCACTCCACACTTAATCATACTGGTGAACTTTGTGCTTTTACACAATGCTATAAACTGTTCCTGCAGAAGCCCTAAGGATTGCTTTCATAGAAGAATGACACACAAAGGCACACACCTTTATTAAACTGCAAGAAAGGTAGATAAGAAGCTGCCTCCTTCACAGATATTAGTGAACTCTTGCTGTCTAGAAGCCTCTGAGCTGTTCAAAGCTAAGGCACAAACAGCCAACTGCCCCCACTTACCAATAAGTGCGAGCTCATTCCTCAAGCTGCTGTTTTCTTGTCTGAGGTGAATGATTTCTTCCTGCTGCTTATTATTTTCCTTCGTCTTTTCACAGAGGTCATCTTTAAAACAAAATGTAGTATTTCCCAGAATGAAAAGTAATCACACTAGTCTGCACTGAATTAGGTGCCCAGTATAAACATTTACCTTTCAGCTTATTTGTTTCCAGTATTAGTTCTTTCACTCTCAGTTTGAGGTCTTGCTTTTCTTTGTTGAGAGAGAATGCCTCTGCCTTTGCTGCACGCAAAGCACTTGCCAGCTTTTTGAATTTAGCTGTAAACTCAGTAATGTGATCAGTTGTTTCCAGTATAGTCTCGTCCTGAAATATGAGATAGAACATATTCTTGATTATTGTTTTATCTTCATGTATGGATTTTGAGAAAACAACTGTACATCTTACTGCAGTAGCTACAGCTACTTCACAGATCTTCTGAGCTCTTAAGGAAAAAAAAAAACAAATCAAAGGCAGGAAACAAGCTTGTTTAACAAACAAACCAGTTTATTGTTTGTTGGCTACTCTTCCCTTCTCAAACAAGCCTAAGCATTAAACAGCAGTGAGACCAACAGGGACTAAAGCACTGCGATACCGCCACCAGTCCCCGCACTGCAGTGTGACCACATTTACTGCCTGATGAGACGACAGGTGTTACCTTCAGCTTAAGCATAGTAAGCAGCTCCTGTTCTCTCGCTTGCAGCTGGCCTGCTTTAGCCGACAGTTCCAAAACTGAGCAGTGGAGACTCTGATTTTTGTCCTAGTGAACAGAAATAATGAGCGTCAGCTACTACTTCAACGATTCAAAGTTACTATTTTTTCCAGTAAATGCGTGTGCAACTTTATTTAAACATCACAAACGGCAATGTGGAATTCTGAGCGAGTTGTGAGGATTTGGAAAAAAGAGGACTGGGGTAAGAATTGTTCCCCAATTCGTTACAACTATAAACTTGTTTGCAGTCAAGGATCTTAACATCCTGCATGTCTTAAGTCAAGCCGATTAGACAGACAAAAATGCACAATGCTGCTTTACTGTACTGCATATACAGGGGAAAAAATTATCCCAATAAACACATAATTGCCAAATCACTTTAAAAGAAAATCTAGACCCTTGAATACCAGTTATTTTCATATCCTTAAACCATTTTCAGAACGTTACTGTTTGTCATAGTAATCAAAGCTATAAATAAAACTTTCTGGAACTTCCAGATGCTGTTCCAGGGGCCAACACAGCCTTTGCAATCATGTTTTTGGGGCAAGTGGGTTCTGAGCAGTGTTCCCCAAAACTAAGCAAGCAAACAGCAAACTCCAAATCCTAGCTTAGGAAAGCTTTTTTTCTCTTTTTCTTCCCCTAACGAATCAGAGCTACACCTTAACTTAACCATTACTGTACTAAAAGACAAATGCAACTCAAGAGCCTTAATATGAAATATTTCTTCACTAGTGACTCACAAATGCCACTGGCATTCTGTACGTGCACGGTCTGCAAAATCAGACCATTACCCAACTCCTACCTCCAGAGCCTGAACAGTTGCATCTGTTACGTTTTGAGACAGCTCTTTAAACTTCTGTTGTATATTTTCAAGTGTTGTCTTACTGTCGTTCTGCTGAGATTCTAAGAACTTTAACCTTTTGGTCAACGATTTTATAATTTCATTTCTCTTGTTCAGCTCATCTGAAAATAAGGCAGATAAGGAATTTGTGAGAAAACAGCACAGATACTGTCATGTAATTTTTTAAATCTCAGAAATAATTTAATCCAGTGTTTTAAAATCATGCAATTCAGAAACAGATGCTCGCATTGCACACTCTGAAGCAGGATTCCCGAGCTACCAGGAACAAGAACTCTGTGGCGATGTGTGCACTCTGGATGTCAAACAAGACTGTTCAGAGCTGCCAGGTGATTACCTGGGTGGCTTGTGGATGATGTCAGAGCTGTGCCGCAGAACCTCAGGGCACACGGCTCTGCAGTTCACCAGCATGTCTGCAAATTGTTTTCCTCCCCCACATTTATTTCATCAGGTTTCTTTTTTAGACTCCATAGAAGCAATTACATATTCAAACAAAAAAGAGCTCTCTGGTTGTCATATCCCCTTCAAGATCAGATCCACCTTGTGGAAGTTTTCATCCCAAAAAGAAGACAACCAAATTTAAGGCTGAAGGGTAGGAAATGGTTCTTTATATGATGCAGAACAGTCACTGAGGGGCCCAAGCACCTGAATGTATTTAAAAGACCAGGGTCTTATCCTTTACACCCAATACTTACTGTTCAATAAGCTGCATCGCTCTGCTAAAGTCAGTATTTTTTGCCGATCATCTTCCCAGGCTAGCAGCTGTCTCTGATGCACTGCGACCATATCATTGAGCTCTTTATCGCGATCGTTCAGTTCTGCAATTAAAAGCTGGAGTTCCTGCCTCTGTTTCTGGATGGTGCTGTTCTCAAGGCTTGGGCTGAGTTTCTATAAAAGGTAACAGACAGAACACATTTCAACATAGTGAAGAAGCGCCACATTCTGTGATAATAAACTTGAAGCTTCAATTTAAGTTAAAATATTTTTGTATTATAAATAGAGACCATTCCAAAGAGTTCCTCACGCTTGTGGAACCACCTGTGGCCCTTGACGGAAACCTTTAGCAGAACAACGAGTTATTTCACGTTCAAACAGAGCACTCTGACTGTGAACTGTATTTTTATTTTTCACCTGGGGCGAAGCCGGGCGCGGCAGCGATGGATTCATGGGGGGCTGGGGAGCCGGAGCGCGGCCAGGCACCAGCAGACACCGGTAAGTGCTTATGACCGTAACGCTCAGCATGGAGGCAGCCCGGGATCTCCTCACGA
>NW_010136458.1:0-14517 GCF_000699245.1 Pterocles gutturalis | reverse complement strand
CGTGCGCTTCGCGTGTGGCGCGGCCCCGCGCCCTCTGTCATCCCCCCCTGGCAGAAAGGCACAAGTGCCCCCCGGGGCTGCTTGTTGGCTGAAGTGCTGGCAAATAACTGAGGTGAATTTAGTTGATCTCTGGGAGTCCGTCGTGGAGCTGTCCCGCTCTGGCTTAGGGCAGCGGGGAGGGAGCCACAAGGTGGGACAGCAGGCTGCGCGTGCGGACTGGGGATTGTGCATTAAAGAGTCACCTGATCAAGAGCCCAGAAATCAGGGGGCAGAGCTCAGAACCATGGCTCTGTCAGATCAAGCCCTTGCCTCTGGCAGGGCAGTCTTTCTCGGTTAATTTTGCATTATTTGCTACCTGAGGGCACTACAGAAACAGTGAAGATTTCTCTTTCCGAGTGGATCTGGCGGTTGAGACACTCATCTGCATTGGCAAGGCACGGATCCAGGCAGAGAAAGGGTGTGCCAGCTTCTCAGTGAGTGGCCCATTCGTAGGCTCAAAGGCTTTTACAGCTTTTCAACTTTCACTGATAAATTTTCCCTATTTTTTTTTTTTATTTTAAAGTTGCCAGTGAAGGAGAGCTCTTGCGAATTTAAGCACGCTCTGAAGGTAGGTTTGCTTTTGTAGCTGTCTTTCACAGGCACCTCTGCCCACAGGTGCAGAAGCACTGTCCTCTAACCACAGAAAGATGGCAATTACCTCTTATTTAAAAATGGCTTCTGTGTCCTGTACTGCAGTCACTGTTTTTGCTGTGGTCTGGATTAGACTCCGCAGGTGGAACATGCAGGCAGCTGTAGATATGACAGGGCTGTGGGCACTTTGTCTAATGTCCTGATGCTGTTGATTCCTTCAGATTCCCGGGAGTTAGAAGGGGTTTTATGGGTCACTGTACAACCTGAGAAGATACAAAATGCTGTAACAGTGCATACCAAATATCTAGCCCAGTGGCACGGGCAAGAATAGAAGAATAAGACAAGCGCATGGTAATCCTTTCCTGGCCCACCTTCCCAGCCTCCAGAGCGCTGCAGCTCAGGAATTTCTGAAGTCAGCTGTGTTGATACATGTGGCTGCCTGCACTTTGTCAGATCCCCAGTTTAAAGACATCAGGTGAGGGATTTAGTGTTCTGTTTGGGAAATGTGAAATAGCACTGTAACTGTAGTGTGTGAGCTGTACTGTGTAACGCTAGTCAGCAAACACAAAGTCACTATGGAGACACGTCACCAGCTAGTGAGATGAGACTAACTGTGCGAACTGCAGTGGAGTCGGAGAAGCTGCGGTTTATCTTTCTTCTAGCAAGGAGGCTGAAAGAGACAGGGAAATGACCTCATGTGAAACCAAGAAATGAGAGACAGGAGGTATCTCCCAAGTACCCGGAGGTCAGCTCTAGTTCCTCTATTATAAGCGTCCAGGAGCACAGTTTATAAAAGATAAAGCAACTCCTGGAGAAGAGGTTTTCCAAGAGGAAAGGAGCACTAGAGACCCAGCCAGAGTGCCAACCAAAGATGTGGTGCTAACACAATTACTTTAACGCATTTGAGCCTAATTCTGCCACTGGTCCTATGTTCTTGGTTCTTCCCCACTGTTGGTGTTAGTGTTTGTAAAGGATGGATTTGCCTGAAAATTTAGCAGGGAGAGGAGAGTTTTCCTTGATAGATAGATGTCCTGAAAAGACAGATCAGTTCCTTGATTCAGTTAGTCGTGTCTGCAGGAGTGCTACTATTGGCATGATGTGGCAATGAGGACACACAGCCAAGAACGCGTAACTGTGCTTTCAATGGAAACCCATGCTTAGAATGGAAATTATCAGAGTGGTATGAGACTATAACTTCTGTCACCGTATTGAGATCACTGTAACTATCTGAAGTCACATCACATGAACTCCCACCAATCTGTCAGAGGGCTCTAAAGTACAGAAGTGGGATCTTAACATCTGCTTCACATGAAAAGAGGCTTGTACACACTGGCATTTCATAGCACCTTTTTGGCAAAAGGAGAAACTGAAAGCTTAGAGTATTTTTAAAAAATCTCAGATCACAAATATTTTCCAATATTACAGTGTTTGATATTTGTCAGAGACATTGCACAGAAACAAGCACAAGCAAGTAAAGATTTTATATCTGTTGAAGATTCCTAACCTTCTAAATTTTAGTGTGCTTCAGAGTCTTACTAAAATGTATTTGACAATTAAACTCCTATCCAAATCATAATAGTGTCAGGATAAGAACACAGAGGTTTATTTGTTAGCATATGCATGAAGTAACTTTTTTCTTTTTGTTAGTTATATTTTATTCCCTGTACTTGAATTAATTTTTTTTTCAAACATTAGGGTTTGTATCTCATTGAAACTGCAGTTTCCCAAATTTTAATACGATTCTTTTAACTGAATAATAAATCACATGTGAAAAAAGGAAATGTTTTGAATAGACTTTGGTACAGCATTTTCTGTGTGGCTTCTGGTTCTTGTTTTCATTTTCAGTGTCTTTATTGTCTCTCCCTATATGTTTACATCTTAATTGATTTAACAATGCTCTGTTCGCTTATGCTAGTTTATTAAATGCTGTGGTTATAATCTCTATGGAATCCTCAGTTAATTGTGTTCATAGTTCCGTAATAAGTGTGCAAATATTTTCTTCTGTTTTGATGTTGCCAGGGAGGGCTGTTCCAGGTTTTTCTATAATTGTCCACCTGACAATGGAAATGCATGGTTTTCTTTACATACAGTTTTTATTACTGCAGTCCATAGCTATCTTGAGATGGCGTTTCAAACACTAAACACATTTCCAACAGCTGAAAAGTGAAAACCTTTTTAATGGGTAGTATTACAACTTCATTTTCTTGCTGTGGAGCTCCATTGCCTGTAGATCTCTATCCTGACACTCTTCAAAGCTTCAGCTTAAACTATTCTTTTCTGCCATTGTCATCATATTCTTCAAAAATAATAATATTTTCATAAGATAATTACTGTATTAGAGAGTTAGTCCATCAGCAAGATGAACTTTCTTCCATATAGAGAAGAATGAATATCAACTACGTTCTTCAGAAATAAGTGAAAACTTCATTTCTTCAACTCTGCTTCCGGAGTTAACTCTCCATTCCCATACACCAGTAGGTAGCTAAACAAAGAAATTGAGAATCACAGCACTTCTAGAGTCAGATTTGCTTATAACTTTACGGATATGTGTGAAAGGTGTTCCTAGAAAAATGGACTTTGATGCCAATGTTACCTGTTTGTAAGCCTTGGTATACGTGGCTTTAAGCAACCAATACACTGTGTTCAAGTCAAATAAAAAGGTTATTTCTTTGTGATAGCTAGAGCTCATGGATAGTCTGCTATTAAGAAGTATTGCTATAAGAACTCATTGCTCTCTTGCCATTACAGCAAGTGGTTTTTATTACAGTGTGAACAGCTCTCACTTTATATTAATCAGTAAGTCCTTATAGCAGTAGGAATATATCTCTTAATTTCTTTATGCTCTGAGGTATTTCTGTTCATTTCCCATAAATGAGTGAAAAAACTTCGAACTCCTGTCTCTTAATATTCATTATCTGGGGGGCTTTTCTTTCTGGCTGCTTAAACAGCTGACACAGTAGGCATTGTCTGGGGGTGGCCAGGAACGTGCTAGATAGACAGCTGTTTTAAACTGAATTATGACATAGTAGATAGCCAAGTTCGAGGTACTGGGATTTTCCTACCCACTGCCATAGGCGAAAACAGATTTGCAGCAACAGGTTTTGCTGTCCTAAAAGTTGTAGATGACTGATTCTTGTCATGTTTTGGAATGCTTTGATGATAAGAAGCAAATGTCCTGTGAAATAACTGAACAAAGTGCAATTGGTGGGAATTCCCATATTTCTTACATCTTTCTGTTCTGTTAAGTTCTTCCAGACATTATTAAGGCGTTGCTTCTGAATATGGTTTGTTGATATCTGTGTCCATTTCTAGCCCTCATTCTGGTCTGGTAAACCCATAGGTAGACAGTAGACATGGCATCTCTCTACATCCTCTAAGCACAGAGTAATGGGTCATATGGTGGTCAAATCTTTTCATGCTCTCAGTGATTTTTAAATTATGAAATCCCTCAAATGCAGTTTGTTCTTTCATATACTTATCCTAAAAGTGGTGATTAACATGTAAATACCACTGCAAAATCATTGTGCAAAATGGTCTGCAATCCCATCACCCTTTCAGTCACTCTTTTTAGATTTTCTGTTCTGCCTCCATGGTGTGTTATTTGAATGCATTTCTGAAGTGCATTAAACAGCACAATTGGTATCTCTGCAGTTCTTGGTTTTGCCTTTTCTTTCCAGTGGGAAAAATTATTTTAATGATTTAAAATCTATGTTTGCTTTGTCCATTATTGATGACAAGGTCAAAGAAGTTTCCTTGTGCTTAGAGTGCACAAGAGATTTTTAAGAATCATTTTAGATGATGCTCAAAGTGATTCTTAGGTCAAAGAAAGCAAAAAAACTTTTGTGAACACCTGGACATCTCCCTTAGGCCATTGGAATAGATTTATAAATCATAATTTCCATCTTAAACTGTTGGGTGATAACTAGTGCATGGGTAGCTTCTTGCCAGACTATCATATGCCTGGCCATAAATACCAAGATTTTAAATTTGTCTGGATTCTGGGGGAAGACTGCACAGAAAACAGAAGCAGGACACAATCTGCTCCAATAGGGTGAGTGTCTAAAGAGATGTACTAATTGTTTATAGCAAGATGTATTACATTGCTGTAGGCCAGACCAAAGGTGATAACAAAGCAGTAACAGAAGCTATATTGTTATCTTCATTCAAGAGGAATGAAGTCTTCTTGCCACCAAGAAGAAGCTCCACTTCTCACTTAAGTAACACTTATATTAGAAATGAACACCTTGTATTGGAAAGAACTCCAAGGCAAACACAAGCTGCTGTTTGTGTTCATGTAAAACTTTCCTCTGAATGTCAATCTAGAAAAATTGTTTCAATATCCATTTAATTTTTAAGAGACTGGGTACATTTAATGTCTTTCTGCAGCCTCTCCTTTCACATTTTCACGTCAGTTAGGGCTACTCTGCCTTCCACTCCATTGGCTTTGCTAGCTATTTCTTGATGAGAAAGAAAATGTGCTTCAGACTGTTTCAGTGTCATTTGAGTGATCATACAGATAGCCAAACACATGGTGACTGTAGAAGGACCCCTTTTAGAAAACTGATGAGTCCTGGCAGAGAGCCACCAAACACAATGCTGTCTAGATTTAGAGTAGACCTCATCTGCCAAGACTGGTAATTACCTCCTGCAAGTGGGTGGCTTTTCTGGCCAGTAGTCATGTTTGAGCATAGAGAAGTATTCAAAGTTTGCATGATCTAGTGAGCTGGTAGGTAGTTTTGAATACTCTAGAAAGTAGTTATTTTCACAAAGATTTAATCACTCAAATATTCCTGTTACTACAAACTTCTAAAAAATAGTAACAAGGCAGATACAATGATCAGCTGAAAATGCATATCACGAAAATCAGTTTTGTTTTTCCTGACACTGCATGGATGCTATCATGACCCTACTAAAATCAGTAAGAATTCTCTCTCTGACTTTGGTACAGACAGGACTTTACTAGTAAGGAGAATGTGAACTGCTTTTAGTGGCAGATGATCTAGGGTGGTACACTGTTGTAACACTGGCGTGGATCCAGTCATTTTCCTGGTAAACTCAAAAGAGAAATGCTGGGCAACTTTCTTTCCATACCACCTTCCACTTTATTTTAATATTTACCTTAGACGAGTGCATTGAGTCATTGTGAAAGACTATCAGCTGAAACACTAGCACTATGCTGATTGTGAGCAATTGTTTACCTTGTTTTCCATCACTACAGAGATGGCGGTTCCTCTCCTGATGAGGTACAGTTAGTGCAAACTGATGCCAGATGAAGCAAAAGCGACCCTGGCCAAGCCATTGTTTGCACTCTGTGTTGAAGACACAAAGTCCTAAGTCACTTCCTCTCTTAATTAGAGTATTGCAGAGCCTCTGAACCTTGCTAAGACTGTTTACCTTGTAGCCTAGGAGTATCAATATTTGAAAATTTTTGGTTTAGTCTTATATTTTCTTTAACATTTTCTGTATCCTTCCTGAGATCCCAGGTTCTTGCCTGTTTCTCCATGGCATGTGTGGCTGTGAATGTTAGATCTAATCTCAGGTTCCCTCTATGAGCTCCTTGTATGCTTTTCATTGCTGTTCTATGGTCTTATACAAATTTCCAAATAAATTAAGAAAAGGTTCAAACTGCTGTTAGAGAATTCAGTTTTTTGATGTAGGGAACATGAGGACAGCTAAGACATTCTGAGAGATGTTGAAGCTGGGGTGAAAGAACAGGAGTACCAGGGACAAAGGATTCCTCCTACTCATGAGGTCCCTCTTACGGGAGAGGAATTCAGACAGGCCTTTCTCCTGAGTCAGTCATAAGTGACACACAGTTTCTACCCATGCTATTAAAAAATAGTAGCAAGGAAACACAGGAAGTTTTATCGCAAAAGGGCTCCATGAGGCCAATTTAGGATTTTATTACTGATTGTTTGCAGAAAGCATTCTGAGATGTGACAGTATAAAACTCTGCAGTGCTTACTGTTTAGACAGAAATGTGGAAGAAAGGTAGGAGAAAGACTTGCAGTGAAACCTGAAGTAGTTGTATTGTTCCCTGGTAGGATTTAAGACTTGCTCTGTTAGTGCTTAGTTCCTTGCACTTTATTTCCAGCAGAGTAAGACCCTCACAGGCACACACAAACCCAGATGTATGCCATGTCTCAGCATAAGATGAAGGTCTCCACTATTTAATTTTAATTCCAAAAGATTCACGGTGCATGCACTGCTGTTTTTATAAATTAAAGGAAATTCAATAAACAAACAAAGGACATTTTAATTGCATTGTACATTCTTGTTCTCTCAGGCACTTATTCAAAGTGCTTGTCCATTTTCAAAGGCTTTCCAGATGCCAAATAAATTACTACATTTATCATTGTAATTTTTTTTTTGTTTGTAATGTTTTTTCACAGTGCATTAGTGTGAACTAAAAATAACAGGCTATTCTTTGGCCATTGAAAACATGTATATTTGCGTAAGAGATACTGCATATCCCTATATATGATGAGAAGAAGCTTTAAAGAAAGGTTATAAAGCTTGGTCTTCTCATCACCTGTCCAGAACTAAAAATCTGGCAGCAAAAATCCCCACTCTCTAGGCGTAGCAGTGTCTCTGTTATTGTCTTATTAATTATCTTCAGACTATGATTAGCTCTCTCATGTTCAATATTGTTACATTTGTTTGTTTTCAGTGGGATTACAGTTCTGATTCACCAAGTGCTACCATTTGAACCATCACATTGAAGTAATTTGCAAGCATAGCGCAGTTGGATTGCTGGGGTTTGATCCACTGCTTTGACAAGCCGTGCTTTGCATAAGACACCTGTATGTGTCTGCTTCCGCAGGGACAGATTTGCTCCTCAGTTATATTAGTGCAGTGTCCAGCTTGCCTTAGCCTCTACTGAGACACCCAACACTGCAGCCAGTGCCTCATAGTCCTCCCTGCCCTGGCTGCTTCTGTTCCCTCAATCCAGTCAAGTGTATGTGCCAGAGCATGATCAGCTCTCAGACTCTGTTAAGGAAGCCCGCACTGTCCGGGCATCTGGCATTACCTGCATAGTCCAGTCCCTGGGTTTCCCATAGCAAAGTCTCAGGCATCAAAGTTAAAAAAAAATAAATAATTTATTAAATGATACAGCATCAAGGACAGCTTGAGCTGGGTGCCTCCAGGGAGGGACCCTGAGCCAGGAAATTCCAGGGCAATTATACCCCTACAGGCTATTCACCTGCCTCTCACATGCTGTCCACGCAACTTTTGGTCCAATTATGATCTTTGGTTTCGGGTCTTCTAACACCCCATTGGATTCTTTCTCTGTCTCTGGCAGGTTGTCAATTGCTCTTATCTCAACGAGTTGCACCTGCTGTTGATGGTTGTAGCCTTGAAGCCTCCGTATCTTCTAGTCTGTGTTTTTTTTCAGCAGAATTTGAGAAACTGCAAAAGTCCCAGACTTAGGACAAATGCTTAGCCATAACACTTAGCCCCAACCACAACTTCAGTGTGTTATCTACATTATTCTCACACTATAGAAATTCAAAACACAGCATACTGTACCAGCTACTAAAAAGAAAAATGTACCTAAAGTGGAAATTTACGGCTTGTGTTCTCAGGCTTCAGCAAATCTAGCTACTTGGTAAGTAAGTAAAGCTAAATAAATAGCTTACTAAATCACACAACCTTACAACTCTAAGTGATTAGTTCTATTTAAAACTTACTTATTTAAGCTAAACAACTAATCTCTCTTAACAACTCCTTTCATTGTATTAGATAACATACTCCAATTTCAGGTATGCAGAGATCTGAAAAAGACATTTAATTGAGTTATCACACTGTGCTTGTGTTTAAAAGCAGTACTTTTATCAAGATGCAAAATTTTTGTCATGCTACACCTATTTTTGTTCTGTAGTTATACAAAGTACAGTTGTTCATTGCACCTTAGAAGAACATCATGAGATACAGTGCTTGAAAACACAAGATTTTTTTTAGTCCTATGTTTTTTTCATGAGGTTAAGAAATTTCCTCTCATTATTTTTAATCAATTTTTTCTTCAGTATTAAATAAACCAACAAAGCTTAAATTATTTTCCTGTCAGATAGTAATCTCAGGCCTGCTTATATAAAAAGAATATAAAGCTCATACTAAACAAAATGTGATGTTCTATTTTTCTTATTAGAGTTCAACAACATTAAATTGTATTTTCCCAAAGCCCTTCTGTTACCACTTACTATGTTTCTGAACTTTTCTCTTCAAAAACTTTAATCCTATCTTTCTTCTTTTACCATTACAATAAACTTGAACACTGTGGTTGAGCAGTATCTGTGGAAGGCTGAACTCAGTTTCCACTTTTTCTTAATTTGTGTTTTCTCTAATTGTGTGTATGCAACTATCAATGTAGCTGCAAGCTGATTATTCTTTTCTTTTCCTAGCACAGAAGTCACATCTGGTTATTCTAATAGTTGAAAGCATCTATATGGGCAGCAGATGCACTTAAAAGGTATTTAATTAGTGGTGTATGTTCACCTCACTAGACAGTTCTTCAGTGATTTTACCTAGGCGAGGTGTGGGCTGGTTGTCTGTTGAAATCAGTATGATTCTATGAAGTAGAATAATGCTTACCTGCAGTAGATTTGGTCTGGATGAACAGAAGTACTTCATTCAAATGTAAGTTTTGTTTATCATCTGACTATCATCTTCAAAACTTACAGTACAGTTTCTGCCTTAACCTTGGTAAACCCTTTATAATTTGACTCCAGGACTGAATTTCTGTTTCACTATATGTAAAAGGTCACTTAAAACTCTGGCTCCACAGTTCTCCTACAACTTTTTGTCCAAGTTCCATGGGTATTGCGAAATTAGATATATGTATTTAATTCTGCTCAAAAATCTTGGTTTTGTGGTTTCACCTATGAACAATGATGAAACCACCTGTTAACTTCACCTTGGTAAAGTAAAACCTGCTTGACAAGAATCAAAAACTACATACTAATCACCCAAATCCCAAGATTCCACTACCATTTTTAGGCGGAGCACCATTTGTATTTGTTAAAATCTATATCAAAGCTCTTTTTTCATTTTTTCTGCCTTATACAAACAGCAGGTATATTTTGTTCCCGTTCACATTTACATTTGATTTGAAATGGTTTAGGTTATACCCAACAAGTCAAAGAGTACAGAGGTTCAGCATCAGAAATGTGTCCTTTTGCCATCATCTTTAGTTTCCTTCACCATAGGTAGTTTGCAACCTCTTTTTTGTTTCATTCATGAAAAGTGTGAACTAGAACCAGAAATAAGGCTCTTTATCATGACTTTGAAGCCTATTGATTCATCTGTGTGTTGCATACAACATCCATTTTATGCCATTCTTGTTCTTTCATTGAAATGTCAGCAGGTACCTTATCACGTAATACCTTGAGGAGTTCAGGTGTGTATCACTAGTGGCCTAACCAAACAAAGGCATTATCTCCTAAAGTGTCATTGGAACAGTTTTTCAAAAAGCGTGTTCTGTCAGCTTGTATTATTGCTATTGTGCTTGCAGAAACAGAGGCATTAGTTAAGCCAAAATCACCAGTAAATCTGGTGACTACTCTGACTTGTAGCAGGGAGGGAGGGTGTGCATGGCTGCACAGCCTGCACCGCTTGCATTTGGTTATTCCAGTTCTTCTCCCTTTCACTTCTTTCGGTAATTGAGACATGAACCTGCCTTTCCTGTATTTTTGCCCATGCTTGCTGTCAGCCTGAAAAGTCTGTAATGAAGTCAGTTGTCCTATTTAGCCTTTAAATATTGTTACGTCAATTTTTTTATTGTTCTGTGAAATTTCCTCAGCATTTCAGAAGTTTTTAGGAAACAAATTTAATGATTAACATTTCTGCCTCTCACATCTTTCATTTATTTTTCTAATAATTCTTTTACCTGCCATTTAAAAATAAATGTCTAATTTAAGTTGCTGCTGTTTACTGCTCTTTCATATTATTGATTTAATGGAAAGTATTTCAATGTTGCATAATGTGAAAGCACTGTTTATGTTTTCCAAATATGCAATGGAAACATTTCTGCTGCTCTACATTCTTTTAGACGATTCTGGTTTTTAAATCTGGTAGTAAAGCTGTACTAGCAATGTCATTGTCTCTGATTAATTTAACATTCTTACTTTCTATGGGATATATTTTTGTTCTTTCTTCTTGGTTCTTAAATTATTATACTCTTTAGCTGGATACTGTTGTAAATTTCTGTGGTTTTTTTCTCAATTTGTTTCATGTTTTAATGTGCTCTGCTCCTCTCCTCTCCTCTCCTCTCCTCTCCTCTCCTCTCCTCTCCTCTCCTCTTTCCAGTAAGAAACAAGTTGGGGATGCAGATCACGAACAGACCTTTAGTGGTATAGCTGAGATGGGTTGCCATAACCATTACTGTGAAATTTCAAGTCTTTTGTTCCAAGGATGTCTTTTGCAGGTACTGGATCTGCCCTGGCATTCAGTTGACTTTCTTTATAGCAGTGATATTGTGCTGTGTTTTGGATTTGTGGCTAAAACGATGTTGAAAACACACCAGTGTTGTGGCTGCTGCTGAGCAGTAGTTGCACAGGGTCAAGGTTGTCTCTTTCCAGCCTTCGCCACACTCCCATCAGCGAGTAGGCTGGGGGTGGGCAAGAAGCTGGGAGGGGGTGCAGCTGGGACAGCTGACTCCAACTGACCAAAGGCATACTCCATGCCATATGATGTCATGCTCAGCAAAAAAACTGGGTAAAGGAAAAGGGTGGGGTGGAGGTTGGCTTCAAAGCTGGCTGTCGGAGGCTGACCGGGTATTGATCTGCTTGTGGGCTTCGGTGAGTGATTATCTTTGCATCACTCTTTTTTAATTCTAACTTATTGCATTTTACTATTTTTTCCCCTTCACTTATTAAACCATCTTTATCTCAACCCATGAGTTTTCTCTCTTTTTCTCCTATTCTCTCCCTTGTCCTGCTGGAATGAGGCAGTGGGAGGGAGCTGGCAGCTGCACGGGTACTTTACCTGCTGGCCAGGGTCAATACACGGTAGTGGGATGGAAGAAAAATACATTAGGAGCACAATCCCTGGGTAATGGGGTTTTGAGCTTTGAGAGAATGAGGTACTTTTTCCAAGGAGCAAGCCAGGGAAGAGGCATTTGTGCAACCACAGATGAAAGGAGTGGGAAGACAGGCTGAGAGAGCTGGGACTGTTTAACCTTGAGAAGAGGAGGCTCAAGGGAGAGGATCTTACTGATGTATCTAAAAGCCTGATAGTAGGGAGTAAAAAAGATGAAGCCAGACTCTTCCCAGTGCTATTCATAGAAGAGGCAATGGGCACAAACTGAAATACAGGAATTTCCATTTAACATATGAAAAAACCTTTTTACTGTGAGAGTGGTCGGACATTGGAACAGCTTGCCCAGAGAGGTTGTGGAGCTTCCAGCCTTGAAGATACTCAAAACCCAACTGGACATGACCCTGCTCTGAGCAGAGGGCTGAACTAGAGGATCTCCAGAGGTTGCTTCCAGACTTAGCTATGATGTAATTCTGTGAAATTTCACGAGTCTCACGTGACCCACAGTTTTTGTAGATCAAGCAGCCCAGCACATAGCCTGTATAGGTGACATAGGATATCAGAGAGGTTTCTCAAATGAAGCTGTAGCATTTTTTTCCATCTCCAGAATTACCTTTCAGTCCTGGATACACAGGATTTTATAATGAATTGCATTTTCTTTATGTTTAGGTTTTGAATAGAGTGATTCCACAGGTGTTTTTAGTTTGGACTTGCAGCCTGTTCACTGACAAAAGGAGCACTTAATGCTTTGGCATTAAAAAAGCAAAGAAACCTGTTTCTTAGTACAGCGTCATTATTTGGGAACATACTGTAGCTTGGCATGTGTTCAGGTACCAGAGCTGTCTGAGGCAGCAGAGTCTTGTAAGAGAACTTTCCAGTTACAGACCAGTGTGCAGAAGGCTGATTCCTCATATTTGAGTGTAAAATGACTGTTCAGAAATTGATACTGCAGTATGATAAATATATGGTTAGTATGATAAATATATGGTTAGTATGATAAACATATGGTTAGTTCAATACTCACAGCTCTCTGCTGGAAACTGAGTGTAAAAAGGTAGCCTTTGCACAGGTGCTCCTTTATAGCAGGAGTGCTGGTAAAATAGTTTCATTCACAAGTATGGAAACTAGCATTTCAAGATGACTCATTGTCCCGATTCAACCTGCTCTTTACGTTCAACTTACTGGTTTTACTGCTGGCCTGTTCACTTGCTGACAATTGTGTAGATAAGAGTTTGTTTATATTCTTCTGTTGCTGGCAGTTCCTGGTTTTTACTGAGAGGGCTTGATTAGTCTTGTTTGCTTGGATTATTTGTTAATTGTTTCTATTCAGGTATGTGTTTCATCAACTAAATCTTGATTGCTTGATTAAAAAAAGAGGAATAGGAGTGGTCCAGCTTTTTTCATATATGAGTGAAACATTACACTTTTGGAAAAATACTAGCTTTCTCTAAGAAAGCAATTGCAACATGAAATTTTGGGGAGGTGGATGGTGCACTTATGCTTTTGGTTACTTTAATAGAAAAGTAGATGATTTTAATTTGGTTTACTGAGTGGCTTCAAAAACTTGCTCACTGATTTACTATCTGAAAAAAATGTTCACAAACTCTCTGTAACTGTAGCATGGGTTTCCATCTGAGCTGAAGAGATTTTTTTTTTAGTGTGTAGGTGTATGAAGAGTGTGATCTCTTTTGTGGTGGGTGTTACCTCCTTTTCTGTGGATTCTCATCTGTTGAACAGAAGGAGACTGATTTCTGCAGTGCACACACAACTGTTGCATGAACAGGCAGTGCTGTAAGCTGTATTGCTGTATTCTCTCGTTACACATATTTTTTTGTCTCTGAATATTATAAATTTCAGTTTACTGTAAAGATAACTTGGGGGGGGGGTAGCATTAAATATTGAATGTTGGATCTTTCTACCTAAAATTATGGGTCTCATAGGTTATTCCACTGAGGAAGATAATGTGGTGATTATGTCAGAGCTATGTTTATTTACAAAGATATATAAAACTATATTGACATAAGTACAGAAGGGATTCACAAGTCTTCATCTGGTGCTTATTCTGGTTGTGCTGGTCTTTCACGACATGTCTCACCTAAAGACCCTTCCACATTCCTCAGTGGACCTCGGCCACATTCCTCCATACCTTGGCCTGAAGTAATGAAATGTATAACCATGTTTTAAGTTTGATGCCGTATTTCAGTTACCTGCTTCGATGGAGTTACATGACTTTTCACAACAATACGTTGAGGCTGTGTCTAGCAACTTCAAGTTGGTTTATACCCATCTTCAGCAATGAGCAGAACCGGTTATGTATTACATTAAGACACAGTCATAATGCAATGCTAAGAGCATCCTATAAATGTTTTCCTGGGATGTCAGCAATACCAGTGCACTGGCAGTAGGGACCACATCTCACATAAAAACGCTTTGGTTGACAATTCAGCTGAAGTGCAATGTCAACAACTCTGTCAGGCTGCACAGCGGCATTTTGCGGGAGACAGTGACAATACCGACTGTGTGTGCACCCTGTAGACTGGCCGTGGCCTCATGATACCCCCTCCCATGTAGGCAAAACGGGTATAGACCTCCATCCCCTCCCAAACGTGAGTTTTCCTAAACCTTCCTGAGTGATCTGGCTGTTATTGCCAAGCCTATGCTTTTGCTTTAGGGTAATACATCTCCAGATTTGACCCCGTAATTTACCTAATGCTGAAATCTTAATGCTCCGGTTCCGTTCACCTCCTGTGGTTCCCAGGCCACCCTTTTCCAGGGTGACTGAAGACCCACCGCGGGAATACCGCGCACGTTCCGGGTCCTTGGTGGCAGGCTGCGGGGGAGGGACAGGCGGGG
>NW_010136457.1:35869-47851 GCF_000699245.1 Pterocles gutturalis | reverse complement strand
AGTGCAACACGCAGATCTGCTGAGAGAACGCACACACACACACAGTGATGGACACGGGCACTCACACACACACAGTGATGGACACGGGCACTCACACACACACATCAGGCACACTCAGCAGAGGCACACCCTGGACAAACACACACACACCAGAGACACCTCACCCACACACAGACATACGCACACCCACCCCCCCCCCCAGATATACACGGATCCTTATGGTCACTCATGGGCACTCAGGGATACCTACAGACACTTAAGGATACTTACGGACACTTGCAGTCACTCACAGACACGAACACTTATGACACAGATGCAGATACCTGCAGACACTCACAGACATGGTCACTCATGAACACTCATGGATACTCACGGACACGTACGAACACTTGCGGACACTAACACTCACGGACACTTAAGGATACTTAGGGACACCTACGGTCACTTACGGACACTCATGAACACTTATGGGCACTTACGGACACTTAGAGACACTTACGGATGCTTATGGACACTTAACGGATGCTTACGGACACTTATGGTCACTTGTGGACACTCAGGTTGGTTTCTCTGGCGTTTTCCCAGCTGAGGAAGCCTCCCTGTATGCCACAATGCCCCACGTGCCTGTACTGGAGCTGTTCACTTCAGCGACTGACCTGCTGTCAGTAGAAGTTCCTGCACTCATGGTCCCCCAACGTGGGAGACTGGGCAGCCCAAAGTCTAGCAGTATTATTAAAGACTGAGTCAAAAAAACACATTGAATGCCTCCATGTTTTTCTTCATCCCTATTAGATAGCTATCTTTAACAACTACCAGTCCATTGTTTTCTTTACACCTCCTCGCCCCGTCCTCACCACCACCACACAGGACCACAGCAGTTACGAAGGATTACACCACTTTATTTCCACGCAGCCATTTCACAGAGTACAGACACAAGACAAGACACCAACACAGACAGCCCCCCCACACACCCACCAGCACCCCATGGCCACTCTCAACTCTCCCACCAGGCACCCCAACACTGCCCCACGTTCACGGACCCGACCCTGCTCTCACCCCCCAAAAACACTGCCGTGGCATGCCACGCAAATACAGGGGGGATTTCCAGCCCTCATTTCTCTGGCTCTTGCCCACCAGAAAGCACTTCTTTCCAAACACCAGGACTGGCCTCTCACCACCACAGTGCACCAATGCGCTTCCCAGACCCCTGGGGACGAGCTCAGTCCTTGGCCCCATGCCTCAGTGACACCTCTGCTCAGGAGAGCCAGGGGGTGATGTGCTCCCGAGGTGCCACAACATCTGAAAACAATGATGCACCGCTCTGGCCCATGACCAGTGCTGCAACACCTACCTCTGGCCAAGTCTGTGCACTCACGACACACCGATGGCAGCTCCCGAGGACCATGGAGACCCATGGCCATACGTAGGAAGGGGTGGCATGTGTTCCAGCCCGTCCCATGCTACCAACAGGGCCACCTACCGTGCACGCTACAAGGGAAAACCTGGGACAAAGCTGCAAAAAAACCCCTCAAGTCCCACTTCAATGACGGAAAGCTGAAAAAAAAAAACCACCCAAGTCGCACATCAATGCCAACAAACATCCAGTTCTGCCGCGCAGTCGCTGCCGCTGCGCCTGCCACGTGCCACCTTCGTGTCTGGGTCCGTGTCCGATCTCTCTTCAGGTGACGTCCCTCTCTTGTCGCCATACAGCAGGACGGGTTGGTGGCAGCCTGGCCACTGGGGGGGTGCTGTCTCCTACCCTACAAAGACTCAGGCTGACGTGAGAACAGTCCTTGGCTGGGCAGCGGAGCTGTGCCTACGAGGTCAGGTCCCGCGGAGCTGCGCGCAGCCACAGCCACAGCTGGGCCGCCACCAGAAGGGTCGCTGGGGCGCGGAGCTCCCCTGAAGAGCTGGAGGCTGCCAGCATAACAACAAGACCGATGTGAGCTGGGGCCCCGGCACACGCACCACAGGCACACCTCCCTTTCCCCCAGCATCCTAGTTGCCCCACGAATGGCACCTGTCCCGCACCCTCCCAGGTGCTCCATCTCATTGCTGGGCTCCTTAGCTGGCCTCTGGAGAATCTCCCCTTGGCCCTACCACGCTATATACCAGCACCGCCCTTGCAGCTGACTGCCTGCCAGCTCTTCAAAGTCTGCCGTCAGTGGCCTCACAGCCCTGTGGTGCCGCCTCTGTCCCCCAGGAACAGCAAACACACAGCTCCCTGCCCTCCGCATCCCTCCTGTCTGCAACACAGCACGCCTTCCAGCCACCTTCCCCATGCTGCTCACCCCTACGGCCCCTCAGCTCGGGCGCAGAAGCCCCCTGCTACGCTCACCCCCTTCCCGCACCGCCCCCGGTACTTGCCCCTGCAGCTCTTGCCGTCCCCCTGCAGTGTGCCCGTCACGCAGCTGCACAGGGGTCCATCTGCCCGGCTCGTGCAGATCTGCTCGCAGCCTCCGTTGTCCTCGCACCAGTCCGATCCTGGGCACAAAGAGCAAAGGAGAATGCCTGAGCGATGCTCCCCAACCCCAAGCCCAAAGACCCCCACTCCCTGCTACAACAACAGGGTCCATGAGAGCATGCCCATCACCTGCCAGGCATATCCTCACATCACACACGGCATGGGATGACACCAGGACCTAGCTAGGCTCCCATCATCCCCTATGACCCCAAATCAGCACCTAGTCGATGCTCACAACCCTTCAGGGGCCCTTCATAAACACAAAGGGGAGCACTCACAGCATGGGGCCACGTGGCCAGAAGCAGAGTGCCCTGCACCACGCCGGGCTCCCGCCACCTGCCCTGCTGTTGCCCCATCTCCCGTGCGACCACCCACGGACCCCTAGGAGCACATGGCCCCAAACCAGGTGGACCCCCAACACAGCCCGCACTTGTGCCCATCCAGCCAGCACCCACACACCTTCACCTCCTGGGAGGTAAAAACCCCGAGTGCTCTCTGGCACTTGTCCCCATCCTGCTCAGAGGAACAGCCTTTCCCACAGGACAGATGCACACGCGCTCCCTCACCCCAGTGCCCCAGGATCCTACTGCGCCCCGGCACTGTCCCACAGCATGCCACCCCCACAGCCCTCCTTGGGGTCACAGACACTTACGCTTCCTCCTAATGGGTCCCACCGAGAGGATCTGTTCCTTGGACTCCTCAGCAAACACACTGGCCATCCTCGTGTGCTGAGGGCAGTTCTACAGGGGGATAAACACCACCTCCGTCACTCTGGGACCCTGCCCAGGTCCCCTTCATGTCCTTGCAGCCAGCCTGGCTCCCAAAGGGACCCCCAGCTCCATCCCTCTCCAACCCGGCTCAGAAAGCACAGGTTGTGAGGTGACCTGCTTGCGGCAGGGTTCTCCTCCTGGCCCTCACAGGGACACACGACCCTCCTGGCCTCACCCCCGGGGGCTACATCTCCAGCCACCTCTCTGATGCCGGTTCTACCAGGCTCACTGCACTCCGCCAGGAAGCAACCTGTCCCTCGGCACTTGCCCCACTTACGATTTTGCAGGAGTATTTCTCCGAATCGCAGAGCGAGACGGCACAGTGGAGGTGAACTTCGTCATAATCCCCGATGAACTTGAAGACAGTGACATGGAAGCGACATGTCAACGACACCCCATTCTCCTCTATGCCGATGGTGTTGTCCTTCATGTTTTGGCACCTGTACAAAGCACCGACACTCACCCTGGATCTCCTGCAAGTGGGACCCTCCCTCAAACGATGCCACTCACCCCTGTCCCCGTAAGGCCCCTCGCCCCAGGTCCCATGGTGGGACACTTAGGTCCCACCATGCCTGCTTCCTCTGGGCAAAGGCAAGGCCTCTGTAGAGGGTCCTCTCTCTGGCACTTCCAACTTCATTGTACTCCCACTTCCCAAGATGCCTCTGCCACGATCCACATCCCCCCATCTCCTACAAACACCCCAATTCCCCCAGTGCTGGTGACACAAGGAAGGCTGCTTCTCTCTGCAGCTGGGACTCTGTCGCATGCCAGGGCTCCAGCTGCCTCTACACTAACTGAACTAACTCCTGCACTAACACCACGAGCTGCCCTGTTCCCCACCCTTTCCAGGTCTTGGTCAACTGTCTCACTGACCGAAAGACCCCCCAACTCCAACTGACAATGACACCCCTTCAAGCACCCTCCCTGACAGACACGATGAAAAACAACCAGGTGTGCCGGGCTGCTCACCCTCCTTCGATGATGAAGTAGCGCAGCTTGTCGTTGCTGTCCCGCGAGGGGGTCGCGTAGCACTTGTTCAGCATCAGTATCAGGTGGTTGGAATCAGCCCCAACGACAAAGACCCCCACATAGAGCACGTCCCGGGTGGTGAGCACCACCTCGCCCTGCCGGTACGGGTGCTTGTAGGAGGAGTTCTTGTACAGGGCCATCTTGGTCGTGAAGCTCCCTTCCTGCGTTGGCACTGTCAGGTTAATCACGCTAATGACGACACAAACATACCAGCTCAGACAGAGGAAAGGCTACGAACCCCAAACTCGGCACCTCACTTTGGACCCTCACTGCCTCACCCTCCACCCACGTGCTCCTGCACCCTTGCGACCGGAGAGGCCAAGTGGCTCCTACCTGAGCATCGGCCGCACAACCGAATCCAGGGAGATCTTGATGTCCAGCTCGTAGGCACAGGAAAACTCCACATTGATGGTCCGGTCCCTGGTGATGATGTTGCCAGTGTTGTTTGCGCTCTCGATCCACACCGTGTTCTTGTACACTATATGTGTGCTGTTTGACTGCAGAAAGAACACAGGGCGTTGCTCAAGACTTCTTGAGCTGCTGCGGTCTCTGCTCCACTGCTCCTAACAAATGTCTTGGCCCCTAAACAAGCTGTGTGATGCCAAGGGCCCCACTGCTCCTCTGCTGCCTCTGGCCAGAAAGGGTGTGGGACAGCAGTGCTAGGAACTGCTGGGCAGCATCCTTACTCTACAAAACCTGCCTCTGCTTTCCCCAATTCCCATCCTTCAAACACACCTTCTGAGCATTACTTGCACTGATGCGTGCCTCTGCCCCAGCCCTGGCATTGATGAACAGCCCGGCCTTTGCTCCCAGCCCTGCCTGCCCCATGCCCTGGCTCACCTGCACCAGGTTGCCACAGTTGCCCTTGGTGTTGTTGATCTGGAAGGAGATGAAGTCCTCCCCTTCGATGCCGGGGCAGTGGCGGTCGTTGACCCGCACCCCCTCGCGCTCAAAGCCCAGCTGGAACAGCTTGCACTTCGAGATGGACACCTCCATTTGAGCAGCTTTGCAGGTCACCTCTGCATCAATGATGTCGTGGGTGGCTAGAGGAGAAGACAAGACAGCTTCAGATCACCACAAATGCCACTGCTGGCCCAGGCTGCCAGCCTGCCCGGCCCTCCTCCCCACCACCAGAAACAGGACAAGACTGTCTCCTGCAGCATGCCCTGCCCATCCAACACCCCTGTTGCTCAAAGTGCTCCTGAGCCTGAGATGCCCATAAAATGTGCTCCACAAAGCCTGCTCCCTGCTCCCATCCTGAACTGCATACGGTTATGAAACCCCACCTCAGCTATCGCCCACCCGCACTGCTCAGAGCCGACCCTGCAGCCAGGGCCAGAGGACTCACTGTTTCCGTAGGGCGGGGGCTCGATGCAGCCGCACAGCTCCCCGCCGTTGTCCATCTCACAGCTGCGGTTGGGGCAGTCGGCACCCACGCAGGGGTCTTCCACCACTCCTGCTAAACAGCACAAGACAGAGCACAAACACAACCTTTATCCTCAGACCATGGGGGGGACACCTCTGACTGCCACCAGCCACCCCCGTCCCACCAGCACCTCTCCCCCTCTCCCACTGGTTGTGGTCCCAGCAGGACACGGCTCCCCTCGACCCAGATGGCCCCGGGCTCTCTTACAGCAATTCTCCTTCTCGATCCACTCGGTGCCCAGGATGCCAAAGGGTTCGCCTGAGGCACCCAGCGAGCCGCACAGTTGGATCTTCTTGTGGTTGTAGCAGCCATCCAGAAAGCAGGACTCGTAAAAGGGCAGGGGGTCCAGGAGGCCGTAGCAGGGCTGGAAGAAGCCTTTCATGTCCGTCAGCTTCAGGCAGTAGCTGTCACTCTGCAGCTCCTGGATCTGGACGTTGTCGCAGGAGGCGGCGTACTGCGAGTACTGCAGCTCGTTGCAGCTGTGGGCACCGGAGACATCGCGGGGGCTCCCATCATGGCCAGTCCCCCTCCCGCTCCCACCCGGCAGAGAAGGGCCGTCCCACCGCTCACCTCTTCTGCATGCCGTTGGTCTTCCAGCTCTGCGCCAGCCCCACGCTGCTCACCGCCGGCTTCCCCCGCAGCGTCGCATAGTCATCTGTCTGGTCACCGTTGAAGTTGCCGCAGAGGCCACACACCTTGTTCTGCAGTCGCTCCCCGATGGTGATTTTGATGACATTGAAGCCATTGTAGCGGATCTGGATGTCGGGGCTGGAGTCGATGACCAGGAAGCCCTCCTGGCTGAAGATCTTTGTGGAAAGCCCCGTGACAAAGGGGATGCTCACGTGGCTGCCGTTCACCTGGCAGGGGAGAGGACACAAGGCTGACATCCCTCCTGTTCCCTCTGCCTATAGATGTGAGCACAAGATGCCTGCAAATAGCCCTGTGACTGCCTGTTCCCAGCCATGAAAACACACCACTTTGTCTCTGTCAGGGGCAGGCATATCCTCCTCCTCCTCCTTCCAACCCGATGGATGGCTCTGAGCGTGCCACCTCCCTTAAATGCCTGCACAAGGCTGCGCCACAAAGGGAACCCTACTCGTGTGCAGAGGCTCTAGCTTGGGACTCATCGCTCACCAGGAAAGGCCACAAATGGAACCTTCTGGGGCCCTCAGAGAGACCCTCACGCAGCACTGCATGCCATCCTCTGCTCAGGAGCCGGACCCCTACCGCCCGGCCCCCTGCCCTGCTCTGGAGGGGGCGGACGCCCCTGCCGAGACCTCACCTTGACAGTATTCCTGTCACTGATGAGGATCTGCTCCTCGTTGATGTAGAAGTACACGGGGGAGATGATGGTGAGGTTGGGAGAGGACCACTTGTCAAAGTTGATGATGAGCTGGAAGGAGAAGTCGGGCAGCTTCTGGCAGATGGTGGAGAGGACGAAGGCGCAGTTCGCGGGGAAGCGGAGGAAGGCCCCGTCGAAGGTGCGGAAAACGCCACCGCCCGCCGCCAGGCAGAAGGAGCTCCTGGTGCTGAAGCAGCCGCGGACACCGTTGCGCAGGGCGCACTCCTCGTCCGACTTGCAGTGCCGCGGGTCACACTGGATGAGGTTGCGTCGGAAGCAGCGGCACCGGCGGGTGCAGTCCCCGTTCCAGAAGAGCTGCTTGGGCTGCAAGAGGGACCCGTCACTGGGCGGCAGGGCCAGGGACCCCTGCCCCACCCTCTGCAGACTCCTCCAGCAGGAGCAACAGGAACATGCTCTGCAGCTCAGAGGAGGACCTGGGAGACTGCAGGACAGCTTGGCTCCAGCAAAACCAGCAAACATCCCACGGGCCACTGCCAGGGCTTCACTACGCAGCCCGCTTCCCCTCCCTCCACTCCTGCTCGATGCGTGTCTGCCTGCTCTGTCCCTTGCTCCCACCCTCTCTTGCTGAGTGCAAAACCACCAGACTGCAGAGCAATCCCCAAGCATAGCCGTGGACCGGCAGATATGCATGATGCTGGTGAAGGAGAGGACCGGTCCCTCCAGGCCATGTGGAGTGCTTTCTCTGACTGAGACTGACCCTGGCAAAACAGACCCAGTGTGACACCCGGTACCAGCCCAGCCTGACCGCCATCCCCACTCAGGGCACAAGACACTGCCCAGCAACACCAGAAAGAGCGTGGGAGCAAGCACCGAGAGAAGGATGAGAGTGGTGTACCTCATAGTACTTCCCATCCGAGTAGCAGCCGCAGTTGTGGGGCAGGATGCAGCTCTTGCCGTTGAGGACGTAGCCGGGGTCACACTGGCATCCCTCCACGCAGTAGTGGCTGCAGTCGCTCTTCAGCCGGATGGCGGCACAGCGGGGCTGGCACAGGGACACGCAGCTCTCGTAGTGGCTGTTGGGGGGACAGCTGACAGCTGTGACATTACCAGAGGACAAAAAAGATACAGATTAGCTCCCCGGCCAAAAACAACCTGGTGGCCAGCCATGCACAGGGCTGTAATCCCCACTGCTGGTGTCCCTGGGCAGCTAACCCCCCTGCCAAGGTGGTTAACACGGACTGCACTGCCCAGAGAGGGACCTGGAGCTCCCGGGCACGCAGCTGAAGGGAAAAGGCAGCCTCCATCTCTGAGCTCCTGCACACCAGCTTCCCAAGCTCTTTCCCCGTGCTCCCTGCTGTCCTGCAGACAAGCCTGCTCACTGACACCAGAATAACATCTCCCTCCAGAAGGGACGCCCATGCTGGCCCTGGGACCTTGCAGGTGGTGTACAGAGCCTCTGCACTCTCTGCATGGGGACACGTTTCAGGGGACATGATTTTGCTGGTGCGTCAGAGCTCGAAGCCGGAGAGGGCTGCTGCCTGTGCCTGGGCAGGCTGCATCTCCTCACGTTGCACCAGCTCGCCAGGGACCGTTTCAGACCCAACATGCAGGGTGCCAGTCGGTGGCCTTGAGAGCAGTGCCTTCTGAGCCTTCTGAGTTTGCTCGTTAGAAGAAAGAATGACATAAATTTATTATTCTCTCTTGTTAGTAAAGACAATTACTTCCCATTTGATTTTCCAGACAGATCGGCTGCCAGAGAGGCTCGCGGTCCCCATCCTCAGGAGCCTAATTGAACATCGCGTCATAATCTTATTGACAAGAGCATGCAGCTTCATTAGAGTAAACCCGTGCTCCTGGCTTTGAAGCTAATACAATTCCCACTTCACAACAGAGAGGTGGCCGATACCTTCTGAACTTGAGGCTTCCCCCTTTCCCTCCCTGCTCCCACTATACCACACGCAGTTCATACCAACTCCAAGAGAACACAGTGCCACAGACCCCATCCCACACCTCTGCCCCACCTGGCAGGCACAGGAGGGGCTGGCTGCTGGGTTGGTGGATGGCTCCTGGTCCGCACACACATCAGTCTGTGCTCGGCAGGGATTACGTGCACACCTGCTGAGTCTCTTTAGCTCCCCATTCTGTCGACTGCTCCCTTATCACGCAGGGAAGGGAGGGATCCCCAGGGCCATCCCCAGGCACTGACCGTGGGGACCCGAAATGTGTCTGGGTGGATGGCTCAGAGGTAGCGGGCACCTGCTGGCGTTCTGCACGGTGCTCTGCTATGACTCTACAGGGTGAGCTCAGGCAAGTGCTGATAGCTACGGCGGACAGCCCCAGGAAGCACCTGTAGGGAAGAAGGGCCCAGAGGCAGGGTAGCACTTACAGCACGAGGTGAAGTTCCTCCAGCCGGTAATGGCGATGCCCTGTGTTTGGCACGTGCTGGCGTAATTCTGCAGCCAGCTGCAGGCTGTTTGCATGGCTCCCCCGTCAACGCAGGTGTCAAAGAGGCAGTTCTTGTAGAAGAAACTGGGGTTGATCTTGCTGTGGCACTTGGCAAAGACGCCGCTTTGGCTCGGGATGAGGCTGCAGAGCTGCTGGGGTTTCCAGAAGCCTTCCACCTTCCCACAGGCAGGGCAGCGGTCACCGCAACCCAAACGGCAGAACGCGTCCCGCTTCGCCCAGCTCTGGACAAAGTCGACGATGCTGGTGGCTGGTGTGCCGCCTGCGGCCACCAGGTCATCCTCGGGGTTGCTGTTGTAGCGGCCGCAGAGGCCATAGGTCAGGTTCTGGAAGCTGCGTGGGATGGTGACAGAGAGGAACGTCTTCCAGTCGTACACCACCTTCAGCCCAAAGTCGGTCTCCACCACGATGTGAAAGCCAAAGGCAAAGATGTTCACTTTGCCCTGACCCAGCTTCAGAGGCAGGTAGAGACGCTCGTCATTGATCTGCAGGGAAGGAAACAAGATGCACCATGAGCAGGGATGATGATTGGAGCTTCCGGGGGAGGACACGAAGGAGGGCAGCTAGGCACTCCTGGAGCAAAGTCCCCACCAGCCTCGCCTCTCCATCCAAAACAAGGCAGACAAAATGGAAACCCCCTCAGAAAGCTGCACCTGGTGGCATCCTAGGGATGAACCCAAGCATATGCCCTTCCTGACCCCTGGAAAATGAGCTGTAAGGCCTCATGCCTAGGGAATCCATGCACAGTTTGGGAGCCACAACAGGGAGAAATAACCCCAGCCCTCATAGCCCCACACTCACCAGCACAGTATGTTTGTAGGCACGCTGGATGATAATGTTGTAATTGAAGACCTCCACTTCAACTTGTTTCACCCACAGGGCCAGAGAGGTGTCCCGATCCTCGTTCTTGGCCGTGACAGTGAACGCCGGGAAAGTGTCTGAGCGCTCCGCCCTTGGCCGGGCAATCGTGGTGCAAAGGACCAACGGGCAGCTGCTTTGGAAGTCAAAGGAGTAGCCATCGAAAGTCAGGTAGTGTCCGTAGCCAGAGACAATGCAGGAGGCGTCAGTGCGGACGTGGCAGTAGTAGAGGCCGTTCTCCTCCAGGCAGTACTCATCGTCCTTGCAGGAGACGTTCTCGCAGTACACGCTGTTGTCAGAGCCGTTGCAGTAGCAGAGGAAATGGCAGGAGATGTCCATCCAGAAGGTCTGGTTGGTGGCCAGCTGGCGACCCTCAAAGTTGCAGCCGCACTCGCCGCGGGGAATGCAGCGGAAAGCCCTCATCACACTGGCAGCCCTCCGTGCAGGTGTCCGCACAGACGGGCCCCGTGGCCAGGGTCTCGCACGTCTCCACGCAGCTCATGCACTCCTCAAAATGGCTGTTCTCCGGGCAGGCGAGAGCTGTGCGGCCAACAAACATGGGGGGATGAGTGCCAAACTCCAGCAGCCCCAGGGCAGCACAGAGTGGGGGAACAGGCAAAAGGTGGGAACAGGATGAGTGGCAACAAGTAAAAGGGGAAACAGTCCCAGCACCCTGCCAGCCACTAGCTCTTCCCATCCCCTTTGCAACCCCTTCTCCTCTCAGCCATCCCCCTCCTCACATCACAGCCCTGTCCCGCCACATGCCGAATGACACCTCCTCCCGCTATTTCAGCGGGTACAAGGCCAGGGCTCCCCAAAAGACGCCTCCCTCAAACCTCCGCAGTGGAGATGGGGACTGCCTCCCCACCATGTACTTCCACAACAGAGATTTTTCACATTCGCTTCTGAATTATGAATGTTTTCCCATCAACGTCAAGTTTATAGCGACACCTAAAAACAAGCGTTATTCAAATTATCCTCTGGTGGTGGCGTACCACACTGTCAGACACCATCTGTGGCTCTGGAATGATCCTACACCACATCATAAAACTTCTGATGCCTCCTGAAATGCAACCCTCAAATCACTTCACTGGGAAGCCAATCCCTGCCAGCATGAGCATCGCTTAGACACTAATGTCAATACACAGGGCAGCGCTGCCTTGTCTTCAGGCTCGGGAGACATCCCATTCCTTCCACAATTCCCCGTTCCCTTCCCTACGCTACATGAGAGAATGCTTCCTCCATGCCAGTGCCCCTCACAGCAGAAAGCTCTACTGGGCATAGCTCTTTCGACAGCAAAGCTGATCTTTGACTGACCAGTAGGGAAGACAGTAGGAAAATTGCCCCAGATTGCCAGCATTTAGGCACCTCAACCCCTACCCCTTCGTATGACTTTGGACATCTAATGTTGCTGTTAGCAACAGTCCTCCTGCTATTGAGGGTCTTCCAGCTCAGCCCCCAAGGAGCACCCTGTGAGTAGGGGATACCCACCAGAGAGAAGAGAGGAGCGGGGGGAAAGAGAGCTTGTACTTTTTGGGATCCTGTAAGAAAAGCTGCTCTACCTCTGTACACCTGCAAGCTCCCAACAAAAAGACCCTGCCTGAGGTCGGTGGGGTCTACGTCCCCTTCTCCCTGCCCTGGGTACTTAAAAGCTTTGGCAGACTCACGG
>NW_010136457.1:308-35820 GCF_000699245.1 Pterocles gutturalis | reverse complement strand
TAACGTGCCACTGAGTCGCACAGCTCCGACCGGTTGCCCCCGCTCTGGCATAGGCGGAAAAGACATGTCCTGTAGTAGGCTGAGACATTGACCACGCCGTGGCACTCCAGGAACGAGCTGTTGGTGGGGTCGTTGATGATGCCGCAGTTGGAGCGGCTCCTGTAGGACTTGAGCAGCTCCGAGTCGTTGTTACAAGCCTTGAGGAGGTCCCCGCACTCCCCATTGCAGATCTCATCAAAAGTGGTCCAGCTCTCCAGGAAGAGCTCCAGGTTGTCTGTGCACTTGCCGTTGGGCAAGCAGAATTCATCGCTGGCATTGCTGTTGAAGAAGCCACACAGGCCCCCAGTGCAGTTGAAGTAGGCGGTGGAGAGGCGGATCTCCAGGAGCCCCGAATTGTAGTAGCTGACAGCCAGGAGCCCCTCCGACTCCATCACAGTGCCGTTGCTGCTACGGTAGATTTCCAGGCGGCCAGAAGGGTGGAAATAGGGCAGCTCCACATCGTAACCATTCACCTGCAAGTAACAAGCAGATGGAGATGCTTCAGGGAAGGCAATGTGACATTGCACAGACATTCCTGTCTGCCAGCTGCACCACACTGCGTATGCTAAACGCTTCCTGGCCGCCCTGATGGCAGCACCTTTACCTTGATCTCCGACAGGCTGGCACCTCCTATCTTCACCTCTTGGCCGACCGCCTGGATCCGCACGACACGCGGCCCATTGGGAGCGGATCCAGGCTTCTTTTGGCTGATGTCCACCTCGATGAAGTCCAGTCTCTCTGGGCAGGTTTTCAGCAGTGTGTAGGAGTGCTCCAGCGGATAGGGGAAGGCAACGCCATCAAACGTCTGCAGCACCTGGTTCTGTCCCACCAAGCACAGGCTCTCCCGCTTGGGGTAGCAGCCCCGGTAGCCTTTCTCAATGGTGCAGACCTCTCCTTCGGGGCAGGTGGTGTTAAAGCACCTGGCCTCCCCGCCGTCCTCACACTCGCACTGCACCGTGCAGTCCGCCGTTGCCCAGAAAGACTCCCCAATGGTGTAATACCGGCCGTCCACATCGCAGCCACACTTCTGGACAGGGACGCAGCGATCTGTGCTGAGGACGTGGCCCTCGTTGCACTCACAGCCCTCGGTGCATGGGGAGGAGCAGGCCAGCGGGGCCGTGAGGTCTGAGCACGTGGCAGGGCAGCTGCTGGCACACACCGAGTAGTGGCTGAGCTCCGGGCACCGCACGGCTGTCGCTGTGGGTGCAGAGGGGACACAGACAACAGAAGGCACATTACAGCATGCTTTGGGGCAGTTACTGCTTTCTCATTGACCCACAACAGACACAACACAGAGTGACTGGGAGCCCCGCCTGATGGCAGAATTGACCCCTCCATTTCCCTCCTGCGTCTCCCCAGCCATGCTGCTCGTGCTGGCAATAGCTTCTCCTGACCAGCCCCAGAGCCATTCGGCTGCCTGCAGCTATTTTATGCTGCAAGTGAGGAGAGTGGGCCAAGAAGTGTGCTGTTGGTCAGTCCCTGTACCAGTCCAGCCTCCGTCTCATCACAGCAGCCGACTGCCTCCAGAGCAATGCAGAGCTCCTGCCTCATGCCCAACTTTTTGCTGGTGCAAGAGTCTGATGCCACAGAGAGGAAGGACTGATCAGCTCCCATCCGACTCCCTCCCCTGGATTTCTCCCCCCTCGTCTCACACGCTGCTGGGCACATGGGCAGACCCCTGAAATCACTCCCCTCCTCCAGAAAAGGGCAGGGTCTAGCCAGAAGCATGCAAATACTTACCGCATCCTGTCTGGGCACGCCACTCTCCCACCGAGATGCCCAGGGCCTGGCACACTGTGGCATACGCCTGGATGGCTTGGCACAGCCCGGTGCCGTTATCCCGTGCACTGCAGAGGTCGTAGACGCAGCTGTGGATGAAGGCGGTGGGGTCCATGACAGCGCTGCACTCCCACAGCGGCCCACCGCTCTTGTTGATGAAGCCGCAGTATTCGGAAGAGAAGTAGAGAGACTCGGTGGCAGCGTCGCAGATGCTGCAGTTGTCCAAGCAGCCAGGCGAGCATCTCCGCTCGGGGTGCGGCACTCGCCAGCTCTCGCCCAGGTCCGGCACGGACACGGCCAACCTCCCGTCTGAGCGCAGGGTATCGTCCTCGGGATCTTTGTTGTAATTCCCACACAGACCACACGTGGCATTGATGTATGTGCCCGGAACAGAGACTGAGGCATAGTGTTGTCCATCGTAGGTTACGAGCAGGCCAAAGTCGGTCTCCAGGGCTGTGGACAAGCCGCTTTGGTAGAGTTTTATTGCACCCAGTTCCAGAGAGATGGGTAGGGAAACCACCAAGTCATCCACCTGAGGGAACAACACCAGAGAACTGAGCTGTACAGCCCCGTTACAGGGTCTTTGGGTTAGGGACGTGCACAGAAGGACAGTTGTCAGTAAGCCACAGGCATTTGCCACCATGCCTGTTCCCCACGCCTGTTCCCCAAGAGATGCACGGGGCCCAGAAGCACCATCCCACGCTCCCCAGGCTGCCACCATGGTCTCACTAAGGGTCTTTGGGTTAGGGACGTGCACAGAAGGACAGTTGTCAGTAAGCCACAGGCATTTGCCACCATGCCTGTTCCCCAAGGGATGCACGGGGCCCAGAAGCACCATCCCATGCTCCCCAGGCTGCCGCCACAGTCTCACTACAGCCTTGGAGGAGCCGACCCAGCAAGTTCTCCCCTTTCAGTGGGGCTCTTACCTTCACTTTCCCAAAGCTGCCTTTGGGAAGGACAATCTTGTGCGAGTAGACCTCCACAAAAATATCCCTCAGCCAGGAGACGGAGGAGCCGCCTCGGTTCTCGTTCTTGGCCTCCACGTTGAAGTAGGGCAGCTGGGAGCCTGGCCAGCACTGCCTGGCAAGGAGGTAGGAGCAGGAACCCTGGAAGTGAAAGAGGAAGCCATCGAAGGTGTGGTAATGTGGATCTCCAAACACCACGCAGGTGCTGCTCTCCACCGGCACGCACTGGAAGAACTTGGTCTTCGGCTCGCACGCTTCATAGGGGCCGCAAGCCATGTCCTGGCAGAAGATCTCATTGTTGAAGTCCAAGCAGCGGCACTTGGTCGTGCAGTTGGCACTGTCCCAGAAGATCTCCCCTTGACGGAGAAACTGTCCTAGAAAGACAGAAAGGGGAAAACCCATGCTACATCACTTCTCTAAACAGAGGAACACACTCTAACTGCTCCGCATCCATCCTTGGAGGAGCCTGCCAGCCCTACGATCGAGACCACCACCAAAGCATCCTGCTGCTGGGCTTCTCGGCTCCTTTCTTTGCGCAGACTCACGGCAGGAACTACTCAGCAAAGCACTGCAATCGCAAGCGTTGTTTTCAATGTACGGTGCGTCCTGTTCAAGTCCTCCCTGCGCTGCAAGCCCATCAGATGGTGCGAGCACTGTTATGAATCTGGGATCAGTGCCACACCATGCAGACTGGCTAACTTGAAGGCTATTTCTTCTGGTTTGGACATGCACCAGTCTCGTTCCACCTTAGTATCGTGGGACACAAGAGCTGTTAGTGCAATTTTCTCAAAGGGGAAGTCCCCTGGTAAAGCTTGCACCTTTTGGAGGGCGTTTCTAGTGCTGTTGCTGTATTTGTGCCATCCTTCAGCTTTGTCACCATCTTTGCAATTCCTCCATTGACACAACTTTGCGGGTCGAAGAGCGACTCTGCCATCAGCAGCCCAGAGGCAATTCACTCCCATTCAGAAAGCACTCACAGTACTTATGAAACCAAAGAGCTGTTGATAAGTAACTTCCACACCATACACCAGTGACGATGGAAACGATGAGTGATCACACAGCAATAGACTGAGCAGACTTGTTACACGGCAGTACTGTAAAGGGAGGCAGGTTTTTGTGGTGAGAGACGTGAGAGGCAGAGAGAAGACGAGAGAACAAGGGTGGCAAATACCCGTGAGAGTTTCCCTCTCCTCCATCTGGCCGTCTTTCACACTTCTCACACATGCAGCTTCCACCATGCATGCTGCCTGAATTTACCTCTCCTAAACTTTTTGTTCTCTTCCCTGCCTCCTACAAAAAAAGCTATTTTCCACTTCCCTGCAACCAACAACATCTCCTCTTAGCCAGACCCACTTGCAAGGGCTGCCACACCAACTGTCCTGGTGCAGGGGATTTGGGCAAACAAGCGATGTTAGGCACAGCAGGTTCCCCTGCCTCCGATACCTTCTGCTGCATCCTCTCGTGGAGGGCAGCTGGCTGTCCACTGAGAAATGCAAACCCAGTGGCAGGATCTACCCACGCTGCCCTCATCACCTGCAAAGCCGAGATCAGCCCCTTTGCAAAGCCCAGTCTTTCTTCCTGGGGTCAGCAGCTGGAAGTGGCAGGAGCAGTTGGACCCAAAACCTCTGCTGTCCTAAACCAGGACATAAAGAAGCCACATGTCTCAGAGTGGTGACATCTCCAGCGTCCGTCAGCAAATGACAATTCTCTCTTGCTAGAAAGACTCCTGGAGCGCAGGGATGCTCCTGACAGTTTTATTTGTCAAATGGTAATGCAATAATCTCTCTGCAGCAGAGTCCCTGTGCAGTCGCTGGGTACATTTAGTAATCTCTTTCTATCCCCACACTGTCAGTGACACATGCACAGACACTCTAACTGGTGCAGGGGCATGGCATTGTCCTGCCTGGAAAACCTGCCTTTCCTCCTTGTCCTGGGTTCAGGAAAAACACTCGAGCCCTGTCTGCCCTTGATTTTGGGTTAGGGTTCTGCTTCTGGGCCACAGAAATGGAGGCTCACAGCAACACCATGCTACTAAAATCCCAGGAACAAATGAAACCTAGCACAGATGACAATTTTGCTCACTGGTGGCTGAAAACAACACCAAGAGCAGAGCAGACTCCTGCGTGTTTATGGGCCCCTCTCAGTTTTCTCTGAGCTGACAAATCAGACCTCATCCACACTGATGCTGCAAATACTCCTTGCAGCCTGGGTCTGGCCATCCAGGAGCGAGCTGACATCCCCAGGAGAGGCAACGCCAGCCAGGACAAAAGGAAAACAACAGCTGACGATGGCTTCTTCACATACGCTGCTGCTCCCCCGCTGAACAAGACGTGCCCACACTGACAGAAATTACAAACGTCTCTGTCCACTCTTCAAGACTTTAGTCTTTTGCCATGGGCAGGCTGACAATCATCGCTGGAAGTCGGGTGATGACTTTGCACTGCATGCAGCAACTTGGAGATGTGCACGGGACCCAAAGCCCACTGGCGTGTTTCTGTCTCTGCAGCTGCAGCTTTGCCTTGGCAAAAAGACAAATCACGCAACAGCCCAGAGCACTTGGTCACCTCTCTGCCAGCATCCCAACATCATTAAGTTTTTGCTGCACTGCACCCCAAAACTTGAAAAAAATTAATTTCCCCCTTACCTCTCAGGCTGCAGCCATTGGCCGGATCTATTTCTCTGCCATCTATTTTGAAAGCCCAGCGCCCAGGGATGTTAACGTTGGTTGTTTCTTCAATATTGACTATGTCTGGGGTCCTGGAGCCCGGGATGCTAAAGAAGTTGGTGATATTTCCACCATTGAAGCCAGCCTGAAACAGAGAGAGAGCCAGTTTCATCACACATCTTTGCTATGGGAAAGCAATGTTGCATTTTTCCACCGCAATAACTCCTGGCATGAGTGAGCACTGACACGTTGGAAAAGCTACGCGCAGCCACCCAAGAGCTCAACAGAGATGGGGATATGGGAGCGAGAGCCTCACCTGGGCCATCACCCCACCGAGACCGGTCAGGGGGTCCCCTCCGCTGGCTGTCCCCGTGGTCCAGCTGATTTCGTGGTAGTTAAATATGGCAAAAGATGACACTCCGTCTGTGATAAGGACAGCTTGGAACGTGTTCACCTGTTGAAAAACATGAGCACATTCACAAGGTGATACTGCATTTCTCACACTGCTTGCCTACCCTTCTGCCACCTTCATCTCTGACCCGGGCGAGACATGGGAGCCTCACGGTGAAGAGTGGCAGAAGCCAAACAAGACCAGAAATATGCTCGCACTCACTGGTGCAGCTCCACCAGCTCCGATCCCTGCTGCAACCTCCACTTGGGAGGACAACAAGACCATCTCTGATCCAATTCAATGCCAATAGATGGCAGCATGAGAATAAGCTCGCGGGGAAAAAGCAATCGGCAGGATTCAGGTTGCTATGACCTGTTATCTTCCATTACCCTATCTTAGCTTTATTTCTCCCTGCGTTATCTTACCCAGTTCCCTTCCACATTCATATCCTACAATACTCCTAACGGTGGATTACATCCAAGTCAGCCATGCATATTACGTGCTTTGCTTGGCTGCCAAATCCCCTCGCTACCTGCTAAATCCACTGCTCCTTTCACTTGAAATGACTCTGCATTTCCAGACCCCAAACTCCAGATACACCCCCCAGGTGCAAAGGGCACACTCTGCCAGCCAGCAAGGGCAGCACAGCCCCGAGATCTTCCCTTTTACAGTTGCACAGAAAGACAGAAGAGGCCTCTCCCCTCTATCTATGCAGATCCTGCCGCAAAGGTTGTCACTGGGCACCAACAGTCAATCCCTTGTCTCAGCTTTCTGCATTCTCCTGCCCTTCCCATCCCTGCCGTCCTAGACGGCTGTGTGCCAGGACAAACCACTGCTCCTCCTGCCTCCGAGCAAGCAGGCTTCTAGCAGGGGACAAAGTGTGAGCTGCCCCTCCTTTAATTATCCAGGGGCAACACTAGCAGCCCAGCTACTGGGCACTGCAGACTACAGCCCGGGGCAACACTAGCAGCCCAGCTACTGGGCACTGCAAACAACAGCCACAGAAACAACTCTCAGGTGATACGGGAAAGCACAGCAATTGAACCATCCCATAACTCACCTTCCCTTACAACAAACCCCCTAGTTTGATTAGTGGTGCTGAGGTGAGCACCAACGCCTGAAGCTTGAGCAGGGGACCCCAGGGCTGCACTCACTACTTGCATGACATGAGGGATGTCACTTCCAGGGAGCATTAGGTTTCTGCCATGAGAAATCTAGAAAGCAGAGGGAAAGCAGCCTGTACGAGCTGTCAGGGAGAGCGAGAAGTGTGGGCAGAGCTGCAAATGGCACAGTTCACATTGGGGCAAGTGGGGAAAAAAAGCCTGGCACACTCGCTCGCCTTTGCCAAGACTTTGCCCACGACCGTGAGAATGAGAAATCTAGAAAGCAGAGGGAAAGCAGCCTGTACGAGCTGTCAGGGAGAGCGAGAAGTGCAACAGCAGCTCTCTGATGGAGCAACAAACCCCGCTCCGGTCAGGTGCCTCTTGGAGGGTGGCGGGGCTGACCTGGTGCCGGGAGGTTTGAGATGGCTCCTCGTTAGCAGCACTTACATGAACCACAGACATTTCCCTGTGTGATGCTCACAGCCAAACGTGCATTGAGCACCCTGGCCATCTAACAAGATTCTCAGAAACTGAACCCATTTGCTCGGGTGTCATCAAGAGACAATAACTGCAGCGTCCCCAAGGCCACAGTCACAAAATTGTTTTCTGCAGCTTTTCTGCATTGCGATGAATTTCCTGCTTAAGTTGCACTGTGCTATTCCACACGCCAACCCTGGGCCCTGGCCGCTATTGAACGGAAAGGCTGTTCTCTAACAAAATAAATTGCATTGTATTGCAAATGTAATTCTTCAGGCAATACACGAGTCTCTATATTGCTTGCTGTCTGCAAATATATATATATATGTATTTTTTTTTCTGCAAGTGCTGCCAGGACTGGCAAAAAAATATGCATTAAATCTCAAGCCTCTCTAACAAATGGAAAAGAGCTGAGCTGTTTATCAGAGCCAACTCCTTGAGACAAAAGAAGCTAGCTTTTGGCACTCACAGTACACAGGCTAATCCTAAGCAACCCTTTCCCCAAAAAATAGCTTCCTATCTGCGCCCCAAGCTTCCACGTGGGCAATGTGTCAGCGGTCCAGCATGGACCTCCCCAAGTCAGCTGCTGTCACAGCTCACATCTTAACCAGATATTTAAAATCCATTCATGCCCTAAAAAACATCACACCACTGTCCCTGCCCTGACCATGGTGCTCCTCTGCCCAAAAGGGAACTGATGAGCAGGGGCACGAAGGGATTCACTCAGGTTTAGGCACAAAGACAAAAATATATACAGAATATATAGACATGGACATACACTCAACCATCCAACACCACCCATCAAGAAGGTGATCACTCTTACTGGAGTTGTGCTGCTTCCTCCATAGAAGGTGACTTCCTCCCAGGTGACGATGAAGATCCAGACGGCAGAGAAAGAGGACATGTCTCTGAAGTGCTTGCGGATGTCTTTGGAGGCTCTCCTCAGCAGCTCGGGGTCCCTGCTCTCCCTGTAGTAGATTTCTCCCCGGATGCCATTGTGTACGTCCGCCCAGAAGGGCGCGACGAAGGCCCGGCCGTCGATCAGGGGGAAGGCCTCTGGCGTGAACTGGCTGACGAGCGCGTTGAAGGAAATCACGCCGTTGTTGTTGACCTGTGCAAACAGACCCACTTTCATTGGAGCAAACCTTTGCAGGTAGCAAGTCCTTGTCTTGGACACCCACATACAGGTCCAAACCCTTGTCCCTTTTTTTCCCTTGTGGGTCTCTGCATGTTCTTGTTTCTTGTCTTGTAACAGGAATAATGTTCCTTGTGTCAAGGCCTTAGCTTTGCTGTACCATTTAATCACCTACAAAGACAATTTATTGCCTTTTACATTCCTTCCCCATGAACATTAGCCCATTAAATATACCTTTGACTTTCTTAATCATAAAACCTATCAGCTCATGAAATCTAAGAACCTGTCAGTTAGGTGCTAATAAATCTTCCAATTCCTGACAATGGGGAGAGTGTGTTTAAAACGCAGCTGCTAATGGCAAAGAAAAGAATAAAGGGACGGTCTGCTTCTCCACTTACATAAATACTTCTGTACGGGACTCCGAAAAAGATGAATGGGATAGAGATCTTGATCTCAGGAGAGCTTCCATCATCAACTTTGGGCGTTTTCGTGTCATTCTGCCAGAACGGATACAGACTCGCCATGACGTGAGCTGGAAGGAATGGGAGAAGAGAGTCCTTACGGCAATGTCAGGACCAGTCCTGACTTCAGAGAGGACAAGGCAGGGACCCTGGGGTTGCTTATCCACAAATTTTGACACCCTGTGAAGGGTGAAATAGCTGCCTTGCCCTCACCTCCTTCCTCAGTGCGGACGCACCGGGAATGCTGAAGGTCTGCTGGCCACCAGCGCGCACCTAAGCCATGGGAGGCTTTGGGGTGGGGGTGAACTGTGCTGTGCACTTGAGGTGGCAGGTTAAGAGGGACAAGCCAAACCGGTATTTGGCCACGATGCCATATTCTGCATCACAGCCTCCAAGGAAAACAGCACCGGAAAGCTTGTCGCTTCCTACCAGACTAAAATCTATCGGCTTGAGTCTCAGGCAGGCACTTCTGGCCCTAGGGCACACATCCTTTCCCGTTTCAGCCCCTGACAGATCTCTGCCCTCACCTCATGCCCTGTTTCTTCCAGTTAGCTACTGGTGAGGCTCCTCACAGAGCAAAGGGGGATTTTCCTGAGGTTTTTTTTTTTTTGTTTTGTTTTTTTTTGCTCCCCCTCCTCCCCTCTTGGATGTAGAAAAGCAGCACCCTGTCCTCACGACATTCAATCTTGGCCGACGCGAGGCTCTGGGCTCTGAACAATCCCGGCTCTGTTTGCCCAGATTCAGGACATGCTTTTAGTTCCTAGGCCCTACCCCGTGCTGCTCAGGGGCCTCCAGCCGAGGAGAGTTTGCTCTGTGCCCTCCTGTTACGGATGCAGGAGGGGCTCTCGGTGTTGCCCAAGCTGGGGATGCTCTCTCCTGACCACCCTGAGGATGCTCCCTGCTTGAAACTGCCTGGGAGTGGGGAGAGTTGCTGTCTGACCCTTCTTCACAGGCTCAGCTGGTCCACCTTTCCTCTGGGAAAAGGACACAAGGGGAAGCCTGGCATATCCCACTGGCATCCTGGCTTCCTAAGACATGTGTCTGGCCCAAATGCCCCACTGGACATAAAGGGAGGTGGCGTGTGACAGTGTCCGAGCCACAAGCCTGGTTTCATAGATATATCCAAAGAGCTGCAGCAGAACTCCTAGCTCCTAGGTAGTAAAAAAAGTCATTTCACAGCTGTTACACACCTGACGAGTTATTACAGCTGAGACATAGCTATGAGACACAGATTTTACTTCTTTTTTAAACAGGAAACTCAGCAAAAATGTCTCGATGCCAGCTTCTTTAGCACCTCCACGTCTGCCGTCGGATATCCTCCATGTGCGCCCCAGGGGAACCTCACTACCCACAAACCGTGACGTTTTGCTGCTATCGCTCACCCAGTTTGCTCTTTACTGGACGTAGATTGGTCAGCCTGCTCAGCAGTCCTAACACCAGAAATTGTTCAAACTCTACTTTGTAGTGACTGGCCGGACCATCGCAACCTCTGGAACGCCCCACGGGCGCACACACTGCCATATATATGATATAAGCACACGTACATAAAACGTTCACCGAGCTCAGCAACTTCTGTGCCCTGCGTATCCTGCCCGCTTTGCCAGCTTCCTATTCAGCGCAGCGTGCCAGCTCCTCGTTTAATATAAACTGTCGTTGCTTCATTGCTCTCAATGAAGCGAGGGCCATGTGTGCAGCCTGCCGATCCATCTCCCGCAAGGTAAGCTGTCACTTGTGCAAAACTGGCACCTGTGCTTAGTAGGGCGCACCGATCTCCCTTGTAAGCTTAGCGCTTACCCTTAAAATTGGCGGTCCCTCCCTCCCTCCCCCTAGAAAACACTAAGTTCACCCTGGTTCTTGTCTGTGCTCCAGCCAAGGGGCTGGGTCTGTTTTCCAGGCTCTTTGTCATTCTGGGGACCCTGGGCATCGCACTGCTCCGAGGTGACTGCTTTCCCAGCACAGCTGATGAGTGGTCAGCATCCCAGCACCCGAGCGGGAGATACTCACCTCGCTGCCGCGCAGTTATCACCAAAAGGGCCACCCAGGTTCCGAGGAACGATCGCCTGTTCATCCTACAGGAAGGAAAGAAACCCAGAGATGCATCAGATCAGTAGGAAACTGCATCCTCGAGCAAACCCCAGGTGAAGCCAAGCACCAGCGCTTCCCGAAGCCGCCCAACTGCTGTCAACACATGGACATTTCAGAGATGGAGGTCCCGCACCCGCCAGGCAGACCCAAAATGCCTATTCCAATAAGTGGTGTAATGAGACTTGCCTGGTGATAACAGCAAATCGCCCTGCGGGTACTGTCAAAGCAAGCCCATAACCACATGGAAGAGCTACTGCTAATTTCCCGCAGCATTTGGAAGTTGTAAATAGCCCCGGCTCCCTGTGGGCCGTCTGTTCTCCCAACAGTCCAAAACCAATTCCTCCCTGATCCGCTTAGCGCGAGGATGGACGCTTCTGCCTGACTTCAAGGGGAACAGCTTTGTGCTGCTCCAAACGCAAGAGCCGACGCAGAGCTGCGGTGCGCTCTCGTAGTTAAGGGGCTTCAGACACCGCTTCGACTAATCCTTTGTGCTGGCTGCTAACTCAACGATCGCTTCCCGTTTTGATGAGTGTGGAAGCAGCACAAACATTTACACAGCTGGGCAACTCCTTGCTGCACGGGAATCGATGACAGAGAGAGAAGCAGATACAGGGCTGGGGAAATGAAAGTGCAATCCTGTGCCAGCTTTAATTCCTTCTGTGCCTAATGCAATTTGTTACTCATTATTAATCCAATTGAAAATATCGCTAAAACACCTGCTTCGATTTCTTCGCCTGTTGCTTCCATTCATTACGCACAGGCACGGCTCGCACAGAGATCCCGGGAAGACATCACGCGCTCCCAGTGTGCGTGCGTCCGTCCGCCAGAAAAGTACATGATCAGCTTCAGTCACAAACTATATCTACGCATTATGTACAGCCTTAGTTTCCATACCAGCCTCTCCACCTTCTCAGCTTTATACGTCCCATGCATTGCAGCTGCGTGGACACTTTCTGCTCTCCCTATGGATCTGTTTCTGTAACGTATAGGGACCAACAGATCCAACTCCTTCTAAACATATCCACATACATACAGAACACAGTACAGGACTATAGGGTCTGTCCCACATCCCTTCTGCTTGCCTCCCCTTACTGGGAGCTCAGAAAGTGCGAAACAGTGGAAGAAAAGTTCCTGCCTGCCTCACTGCCCCTCGGCGTGCCACTCGCATCAATGCTGCCCACAGCCTGCTTCCAGCAACCGTGTTCTGCATTAAGAAAAGATTCATTCCACCAAGGAAAAATCTTACCATGTTCCCTATCTTGGAAAGATGAAAAGAGGATGACAGAATTTAGACAGATCATAAATCTGAGTCACTGCAGATTCGTTAGCAGAGAGCAGGCAGGCAATGACTAGCGGAGACTACGGCACTCCAAGAGCAAGAGCGAGACTGGCACCGCTTGGGGATCATGACAGACAATAAAGAATACATTACTTCACATATCACATTCAAAAATACATCTTTTTAGGAATTGAAAAAAATATTACCAACCTGTTTCGTAGACTAGAGGAGCAACTAGGTCTGAAATTTTAGACCAAACTTGGTAGAGCAGGGAGAAATCCTATGTCAATGGAAAATGCATGCTGGTCCTCCTTTGCCAATTATCGCTGATGACTGAAATGATGTCTCAGTCCCCTTGCTCTTGCAATTGAAAAGTCCGTTTTCCTCAATGCTCTTCCAGGGCTGGAGGAGTGTTGAGTTGCAATCACAACTGTTGTCTCTATTGATAACCAGCAAGCTAATCTGGAGATCAGATTCTGGCCTGGAGAGGGAGAGAAGCCTCTTTCTTCCCCAAAAGCTCACCCTCTTCATGGGGATTCAGATGGAAATGTCAGCGAGCCGGAGCTGGGCTCGTGGCTGTGCTGCTCAGCATCGCTTTTCGCTGAAGGAAAAAAAAAAATCTTCTGAAGAATTGAGCCCCTTCCTCCTTTGTGTAAGTGAAAAAAAAGCCCATCTATATAATGTTACAGGATTAGCATTAAACAGTGCTAGGCTGAAACACCCTTCAAAGGCACTGCCCCAGACTTTCAAAGGAGTTACTTTTCCATCCAAGACTTGCTTTAGTTTCTGCAATGCAACTTACTTCTGCTTTTACAGGTGAAGAGGAAAAACTTACCCAGCGCAAATCTGCTGGAGGGGGTTTTGCTGCTGTTCCCGTTTGCACCCGCTCTGGAAGGACAGACTGGTGTTTTTACCCAAGCCGGTGGGGAGGTTCACTGGGGGATATGCTGTGAGCGTTATTACTGTTTTCACACTCACACAACCTGCAGTTTCCACAGGGGTTTTCCCTGCCTCTGCTGTCTGGGCTGCACGGCGCACTGCCGAAGCCCTTTCTCGACACTGTGCCCCCTCTCCTGCAGGCACCCACAGCCCAACCTCTTCTCTACCTCCATCTGCCCTGCTCCCCACCTCTCCCATCAGCACAGCTCTGCAAGCCCAGCCGCTTTGTTAGATACACAGCTACCTCGAGGGACAAAACTGCGGCCACCCGAGCTGAGCAACACGGAGGATGCTCATTGTCCGGTGCTCGGTGGTGAGCGTTTCCACCTCTGCCGAGGGGCCGGCTCCCGCACACCTCGCTCACGGTGCGCAGGACCGCGGCTAGCCCCGGAGAGCAGCACCGGCCAAAGGATTGCCGGCTGTAAGCCTCAGACGGTGTTACAGAGATCAAAGCTTTTCATCTGAGCCCGATCTGTAGCCCAAGAGAAGATCTCTGCTTTAGTTTCATTCACATCCACGTCAGGTGAGAGGGGTAGAGACAGAACAGCAGCCGAGGGGTGCAGGATGCAGCCGGCAGAGCCCAGGCAGAGCTGACTTTCACAGCCTGCACTGAGGCTCAGTTGAGACAGGCGGTGCTCCGACCCCAGCAGAGTGTGGGAAAACAGCGTGTTCTCATGGACAGAACTGGGACCCAACCTTGGCAGAAGAAGGATTTTCCGTTCTGACTTTCTGGGTGGGGACCCTTTACTGCCTATTTTCCCAGCTAGGAGGTAAGCATCCCTCCTGCGCTCCCCAGACATCCACTGCCCACCCTTCGTCAGGAACGGAGAGGTTTTTTGCCAGCAGCCAAACAAGAAGCACCTAGAAGCCCAGACTTTTCTTCCAGGACCCCAGGTGCTCCTAGAAGTGTGTTTACAAATTCACCCACAAAGTGTGTGTCTTACCTCAGCAGTTTCTTCAGTACACCAGGGCACCAGGCAGCACACCACCTCCGCAGCAAATCCTGGAGTTCACTTTCTCTTTATCCTCCAAGTGTGGCCTTGCTAGCAGGAAGCTTTCTATTTTTAAGAAAAAAAAAAATATTTTTTCCCTTTTCTAAGCCAACAACTACTTCAGGAGGGCAGGGGGATTATAAAGCACTGACTTATATCGCAGGGGCAGATTACCTCCAGCCTGCCACTCCACATTCCCTGGCTCTTCCTTTCCCTCCCATACAAATTTTAAACGTTACCAGCCACAGGAAAATCAATTGACTCTTCTTATCCTGTTTTGCAAGACAGAGAAAACTGGAGAAAATAGGTTTCCCTCTGCTCCTGTAGCAGTTTAATATTCTGGTCCTGTTCATTCTGGGCAAGTCCACAGTGATAAAGTTTGATTAGTTTTCACTGTCTCTTTGGGGAAGACTTTGTCTCCCAGGCTGTTTTCTTTTGGCAGGGGATGCTCCCATCGTGCCACGATGAACACATCCGAGCTGAACAAACAATCACTTTCTCTTTTTTTTTTTTTTTTTCTTCTAAGAGGAAACTTCCCTCCCCTCAAGAAAAACATTAAAAGATGAGACTAGGGTGTCTCCATCTGTTTGACCTGGGCAGAGCGACCACAGGCAGTGCCTTGTCCCATGGCTATTTCAAGGGAGCTGGCACAACCCAGGGAAGATGCCCTGGCGAGGGGTTTGCTCAGGAGCTGCATCCCATCCAGAGGGGCATCTCCCTCCTCCTGCCGCTCCCCAGGGTCCTTCAGCACATGAGCACTGCTTTAGTGGGCCGTACTGCCCTCCCCATCAGCAACTACGAGCCTTTCCTCAAGGGTGAAATTCATTTTAACCCCAAGGCTGGTCCCACCGAGGACCTGGAGCAGGTAACAGAGAGTGAGCTCAAGCCTTGTTCCTCACCTGGAATTGGAGATGAGTCACCGCCATGGACAAACACAGTCCAGGAGAGGACCAGGTCTTCCAGTACTGCAAGTTCTCCTTTAGACAAGTGGCATCTCACACAAGGGACGTGGCTGTGCCCGAGCTGGCACAGTTTTTTTCAGCTCGCACTCTCCCAAAGGTGCCTGTTAAGCGTGCGGGTGAGGTGGAGGGAAACGTTTTGCTTCAGGGAATACAAAAGTGCAAAACTCAGGACACTTTTCTTGTGTAAAAACTTACATAAGTTTATTGAACTGATCCAAACCAATTATCTATTTGGCCTGGATTTCACTGCGAGCAAACCAAAGGCAAATTGTGGGAGCGGGAAGTATATTCCCCATGAGAGAAACCAGAATAAAGAATGAGATGGACTTGCAGTTCTTCCTCTTTCTTTAAAATTACACACGGATGCATCATTAACAGGGAGCAAGAACAGACCTTCATGTTTCAATTATATTTGAAGTTTCCAGTAACTGCAGAAAAGCAATCAGAGAGGCAAAGGCTCGAGATGGCTAAAGCCCCTCCAACGTTGCTCTGGGGAAGGCATCTCTACCGCTTCCGAAAGCGCCACGTTCAAATGAGGGAGGCACAGCTGCCAGGAATACATATTTTAGCCTCCGGGCTGCTTTCAGCACCCTGTTTGCATTTTCAAATCCGCACACGAACAGAACCTACAGAATCTCATTTACAAGCAAAATCGGCAACCAACGGAGGCAGAGCGGCCGCGTTGCCTCCTTCACACGACAGACCCAGCAGGCGAGGGCAAACCAAGAGCCTCTCCCCAGAAGCAACGAGCACCATCAGGCGCAGTTCCTCCGAGCTGCTCCACACTATCATTTGCTGCTGGGATTTGTAACCACAATAAAGGGAGTTACAAATCCCATCGAGGGAGCAGAGGACAGTTGCCACACCACGCGTATTCATAACATCGCCAGTTAGGCAATCCACCTGAAACATCTGGTCAAAGCATGGATAGTCAATAGGAATGTATCCAAAAACACAACAGCACAGCATCTAATCTCGATACATGGAGCCGTGCGACACTTTGGTATATAGCTGTCACCTAATTCCTTCCGAACCAGGTGCTTTTCCCACTGCGCAGACTGCCTGCGGCAGACTTTTATGCATGAACTAGCATGAACGACAAAACAGTTCTTGACAAAAGTAGCCCTCGGATGGAAGGACATAAATGCTAGAGAAGCTTGCAAATCTATTTTGTTTTCTCAAAGGAACACGACAGACCCAGGGACCTTTTTTTGAAGCGGGGATATGCTGACTGCATTGGGACACAGCCTCTTGTGACATCACATCGAGTTAAAGAAAACCTCCTGCCATTGTCAGGACCTTCCCAGATTCTCAGCACCCACCGTTAGCCCCAAGCCTCCTCTCTCGCTCAGAGCACTCTCCTCTCTCCCCAAGGCATGGTCCCCTGTTAAGCGGTAACACGGCACATGCACAAGACCCTTTCCTAAAAGGTATTACAAAAGGAAAGCAAGACCACATGGGATATTTTGCCACATCGGTTCTGTACCATTTAGTCCTACTTTTGAAAGCCAATCATCTGGATGAATAAACTCACAGGGATTTGGATAGGACTCTTCCTCCTTGGGAAGCCAAACAAGATTTTTAATTTCCACCTCATGAGTGCTCTGCTAGCTGCGCAGATGAAGGGTTTGAGAAAATCATCCAGAAACAACCTTCCCCCCACAAAGTGGCAAGGCGACAATATTTCTACCATGACTTTTGCTGACCCGAACAGACCTGGGGAGCCAGTCTGGGCGTTAGCACCAAATCCCTGGCAGCTACATGGCGCTTGTCAACCTCATGTGCCAGTAGGTGTGCTCTTTTTCCGTCTTCCAGTTTCCACCAGGTCCACTGATTTACTGACAGTCCTGAGCCAGCGCTGCGACAGCACCATTCCCTAGGCAGACAGGCTAACCTTTTGCGGGCAAGGAAAGTTTAAAGCACATACTTGGATCTCCTTTAAGGTCCCAGTCAATTCTTTAATGGTCCTTGTTTATTTCCTTCTCTGAAACAGACATTTAGTTGTGCTGAGGAAGTTGGTCAATAGTTACAGCATCTCATTAATAGCAGTTACAATGCCATAAATATACCCACATAGGCAATTACTGCTCTATAGAATTAGCTCAGAGATACTTTTGCATCCCTGTCAGTCACTTACCTCTGACACTGCAGCGACTGAGGAATAACCTATTTAAACTGGAGGTCAAGGGGAGAAAAAGGCTTCTAATATTAAACAACCATATCTTCATAAAACTTTGTTTTATAACAAAATATCTTATTAAACACAACTTTTTCTATGCGTATGTATGTATATATCATACAGAAGTGTTGGCTTAAGAGTTCTGCTATAAGGCAGCAAATGCCTTTCTCTGCCCAAATGGAAAATACATCTTCAGTAAAGCTCTAGCTTATAAAAACGTCATCTTATGTTACACTGCCATCATCCCCCCGACTCTTTTGTTTTATGGGTACCACAGCTCTGCAGCTATGTGCCACCTACGGCGAGTCTTGCTCCGTTTCCTATTGCTCATCTCAACAGGGCCAGCAGACTGGCATTTTTGGCAGGGGGATGAGGCACAAATTATTCACTTGTCTTAAATCCTTCAATTTTTAATAATTACTCTGGATGCAGAACTACTCCCCTCCAAATGGTTCCCACATCCTGAACCTGAAGACTATGAGATAATACTTGATCCCCATTCTAACCTACCCCACAATCTACATAAAGTATGAACAGAAATACACAACTCCAAGAATTTAAAAGGAGTTCAGTGATGTGGACAAAAGCATCACAGGAAAGGAAGTGCATGTGGGGATAAGAGAGCGTTTCCAAATGAAGGTCAGAAGTTCAAGTGTAACTAGAGCCCTCACTACACAGCTTCAAAAACTTTTATGCAGCTGCTTATAACTAGGTAATCTCAAAAGTCTTTAACTTGTCAGGGGGACAGAGGAACAAGGGAGGACGCAGGAAAGCGAAACGAGATATAAACAAAGGAGGATTGCATGGCACAAGAAAGGGAATCTGCTGTGCAGTAGAAAACGTGGGCTAGTATAAGCAGCAGCACATGGTGCCTACGAGGTGCGTGTGGGGAGAAGCCAATAAATATAGTGAAAACCTGCTTTACAATAAACGTGAGTCTAGTTGCTTTGTTACTCATCTTCTAGAAACTGATCCGAGCCAACACATTCTCCTAGTTCGGACCCTAAGCAGGGACCCCCCAGCCAGGGGCCCAGGGGAAAGTGCTAGGTTTCATTTCTGGTGCAACAACAACAAACACAAACTTCAATTTTACTCTTACTCTCTCCCAGGAGAGCAATTTTAGCCATTCCACTTTCAGTACAAACTGGTACGGGGTTAAGTGCATATAGGAGGATCTCTTCAGCATCACGGGGATGAATCACAGCCAATGGGGGAATCTGTTCTTCAACCCCTTTTTGAGTTGTTACTCTAGAAGTTCTTCCAATGCAGCTCCCATCCACTGCCTTCCAAAATTCACTTCGCAACGCACACGGCAAGGGTTCTTTTGCCTCCAGACTGCCAGTGCTACAGGTTGCAGACACTGGGTGAGACAGTACAGAAATCACAACTTTTTTTTCTCAAAAATCAGAATAGAACAGTGTGGATATAGAGCGTGCATTTTGAAAATAAATTGTTTCTTTGTAATAAGGTCTCTTTCTTTCCCCCATTTTGTGCACTCATACAAACCAGACCAGTGGAGTTAAGTGGATGCACTAAATACCTGAGCTCTGCATCAAGCGGAACACTGTTTTAGATCTTTTCACTTTTCAGTGAACTTGAGCGCAACAAAAGGTTGATACAGCACCCAGCTGCAAAAAAACACTTCAGCAAGTTCGAGCCACAGTTGGATAGCTAGGCCAAAGGGCGCTCTGGTGGAGCCAAAATCCCCAAAACTTAGAAAAAGAAAAAAAACAGGTAAAACTCTGCACCGAGCTGTCTTCTCCCTTATGGACCCTAGCATTCTTCAGCTTGAACAACTGACCATTCATGCCAAATCACGAGTATACCGGAGCATCAAAGAAAACCAAGGTATTGCACACACTGAAACACACGCACTGAAGTCAATTGTCACCTCAAGGTCGCCTGCAGTGGATGGTGGGCATGGCTCTTAGATCAGGGCACTCCCTCCAGGCTACAAAATGACCTGCAACCAAACCTCAACCAACCAACCGAAATAAAAACCTTGCAAAAACTCCTTAATGCATGTGTGTGGGTGTGTGGGGACAGGTGTGTGCACATGTGTGCACTCACAAGGTCAAGAGAGGCTATTTTATTCTGGGCTCCACATAAATTTTATCTCCATCCCGAATGCCGTAAGAATGCAGTGCTCGCGAGCTGTATTTCATCTCCTCGGGACCAAAGGGAGCTTCTTGGTCCAAGTAGAAGAGCAGCATGTTGCTTGTTGACAACTGCACTACAGTTTTTAAGTGCTTCTTCAATTCTGCCACAGTCTGATCGAGACGGATCGACATCTCTTCCACCTTATCCTGGAAGTGAATCTCCACCTTCACGCTGCTCTGTGGCCGAAGATCCACAACTGCCAAGGGCTCCAGCTTCCCGTACTTCGTGACCAGCTCGTGATACCTGCAAAATTAAACAAGTCCAGAGTGACAGTTCAGTTGCTCATACGGCCAACGCACATCTCACAAGTTCGTTTCTGTTTCACATTATGACACTACCCCACCTTAACTGCCACTTTATCCAAGGATGCTACTAGGTTGCAAAGTATAAACCAACATCTGCACAGAGACTACAGGGATTGGCTAACAAGAGGGTAAGCACAGATTCCAAGGCTTAATTCATCTACAGCCCAGAACTCTTTGACGAGAGCTAGAACCAGAACCCAGTTAGCAATGAGCTGTCCTCATCCTCCATGTCAGTAACTAGCTGGCATATTCGAAACATCTCTCAGTTTATCCGGCACTTCGCTCAAGGTGGGAAGGATGGATGAGGCTCCCACAAGGAAAGAACATTGCTGTGCTAGCATTCAGAGCCCAAAGGCGCGTGTCTCTCTCCATACAAGTCTCCTGCCCAGAAGCAAGTAAAGGAAAACCCATCTTTCTTCTCTGTTCGCCACCAAATCTGTCACACTTTCCTCATGTGAGACAACATTCACCCCGATTCAAGTCTGACAACCTGAGCAGACAGACACCCATTAGGAATAAATCTGGATGGAAAGCCCGTCTCACCCTCCTACCACCTTCAGTGGGTATCGCTCCGATCGGGCAAGGCTGCATCCCCCCTGCCTGGCTGGGAAAGGGGCGAAACGGCAACACAAAACACAATGCGATTGAAATGACAAAGACCGAGAGCTGCCGAGAAAAGGTAACATTTCAGAGGCCCTCCATTATGCACCGCACAGAAAGCTCTTTTTGTTCACGTTCTGAGTCGGAGCTGAATGCGATCGGTGCTGTGTCATGGCCCCTGTCGAGAGATGATGGGAACTGGCAGGCCAGGTGACCCCCGGGGTGAAGGTAGGAATGTTCCTGGAGAACAGCAGACCCTCTGTCTGCTGGGAAATGAGGTAAGGACCACAACGCACTAGGATTTCCCCAGTCTCACGGACAAAACGAGCCTTCAGCAGGGTAGGGCGTCCAAAGGCAGGCTGCTGCCCTGCTCTCACAGTCACCTGCCTGATACAATCAGCCCTATTTATTTGGAAAAGCCATTAGTACTGAGAGGAGGCAAGGCACTCCCCATATTTTACCCACCAGGCTACTGCTCGCAGTAAGAGTGAGTCCTAGCCAACGTCTCACCAACGGGAGGGATTTCTTTGCAGCACAGTTTCGGCTGCAGACCAGCAACAACTTTGCACGTGCTGACCAGAAGCACTGCCACGATTCATGCGCTAAGGGAAATGGCAACGAACAGGGCTGATGGGGGAAGAGTGTAAAGAGTGGGACAAACTTCAATGTTGTCTTAAATTTTCTCACATCGAGGAAAGGCAGAACAAGCTTTGCAGCCTGCTCCTTGTATGTCAGCTGCAGCCTGCAAAGAAAGTTAGGAGTCTGAATGACTGGCTTCCCTTAAATCAATAAGGACAAAGGCACACTGCTCATATGGTTCTTTTGTACCCCGGTAATAGGCACCCTGGAGACTTTTATAATCACCCCTTGCAGCCTGGCAGACACTGGCTGCCACAGAAGAGGATGCTGAAGAACCTGGCTAACAGTGTCTGCAATACTCTGCAGACAAACAGCGGACCAGACAAGCAGAGGACTCATTAAAAACCCACAGACACAAAGACGTCACTCAAGAAGACAGCCAATATTGGATTGTACACTCGGTGCTCCTTTCTAACCCACGACATGCAGAGAGAGAAATTATTCTGTCCATTTCCCTCCCTTTCCGATCCCTTTGAGCTGCAGCCCAGTGCAAGCAGGGGTTTTGCCACGAGAGAGCACGCTGTTTGCTTATCACACCCTACATCTCGACAGTCTTGAGAGGGGGGCTGCTTACACTCCTCATCTCTCCGTGCTCAAGTGCATCTTCTTCCTCCAGTTGAGGCAGCACTGCAATGCAGATGCTGTACCCCCAGCAACAACATACGTGTGTCCTGATTAGACTCTAATTACAAAACCACCTTCAGAGAGACCACACCAGATTTGTGAGCAAAGAGGAAGAAGCTTTAGCGACAAACACACACAAAATTCCTCTGCAAAGAGTGCCAGCTTTCCCTTCCTACAGGGGCTGCTGTGTACGAGTCCAGGAATTGAAACCTGGCCCTTGGCACTAGGGACGCTCTCTGCCATCTGCAGCCTTGTTAGAAAATATTCTGGAGCAGCACACAACTCCTCCAGAAACAGAACAACCCTCTGTAGTAGCTGCACAAGTTTCCTGGAAACGCTGCACAGACGAAGGGGTTCAGACAAAGAGCCCATTGACCACGAAAAGGGCAGTAACGGTGTTTAAAGGTTAAGAAATCAGAGGGGGAGTTAATTCCCCTGTGTCTTACCAAAATAGCATAAAGCCTGTTGGCCAAGATCAGCCCAGCTTTTTTGGATGGGTGAGGTATTAGTAATTTCTTACATGAGCTCCCACCTCAGCTGTGTGCGGCACCGTAACCACGTGGGTACACGCAGCCTGTTCCCACAGCCCACATCCTAACAGTAGCATCGTGCGTGTCTAAAGCCACACCCCACTGTCTCCTTCTGAACAATACACGAGTCCTGGACATGCAAGGCACCTGTCACCACAATACCGAGAGACACAAGTCCAACAGGAAAAGATTTGGAGCCTGCCAGCTATTTATTTACCTTCCCTTCTGTGGGCAAACCCTTCCTCCTGAGCTCAGGGCGGCACACCCATTCCACCAGGATCCAAGGGCTGCTCACACCTTAGCTCCCTCCCAGTCTGCCGCTGAATACACTGCTTTCAGCGCAACGGTCTGCCCTGTCTTCTTCCCGCTGGTTTTCCAGGTCAGCCCTAGTCCTGTTTGCCAAAGAACAGAATGCTGCTGCAGCTGCTGGGCTCCGCTGTCCTGCTATTCTCCCCTTCTGGAGCCAGGAACACAGAGACATGAAACAGTTTTCTTAGAAATAAAATGTTATGGAAAATAACTCATTTTGGAAACAGCACCATGAGCCTGCAGTCCCCGCCTTCCCTTCCCCTTCCTCTCCCCTGCATTCCCCGCCTCTGCTGCTATCCCTTCCAATATTTGTTTCAATTTTTCCGCTTCAAGGGCTTCTAAAATTACAAGCCAGGACTTGTCCTCAGAAAAAGGCACAAGAGGGATCGCCAGCTGTCTTGCTTCCCTGACTACATTAGCACCCATTGCCTCCGAACTGACCCCAGTACACCTTTAACAAATACTATAATCGCTGGACCTATTAGTATTCATACAAAACGCCATGCTCTCATTCTCCATTCCAGCCTTTCCATGCCCTTACTGAATTGGCAGGTCACATACACAGTGCTTTCGAAAAACAAGAGACATTTTACCTAAGAGCTAAGCTGGGGGAAACACTGACCAGTCAACATAAACACAACCCAATTCCATTCACATCTTTGTCATCCGTATCAGGCCACACCTTTGACCTTCCCTACCTCTGTCTGTCCCCCTGGACACATACACACTCTTGTCCTACCCCCTTTCTGTAAGGAAAGGCCTATGAAGCTTCCAACCCAAGGGTCCTAGGGCAAAAGGCACATAAATGCAGTGGCTTGACGCTCCGTGATCCTTCTTCAACCCATTAAGAAGTATTAAGTAGATGCTGGCACAGAGAAGATACCAACTGAACGGCTTCTGTCAAAGTTCATTAGTTTACTAAGATTAACGGATCATTGGGCATACTTTTTTGGCAAAGAAAAACCATCAGACTTGTGATTTGCGGGCCTGAAAGTGAGGGGACAGCTTCTCGTCGCCAGTCACATTCCCCACACCAGATGGTCAAGAGAATTAGATGTCCCGGCCTGGCATCACAGAGCATGATCTGTACTGGCTTTTGGGGACTCCCAAACACAGGTGGATTATGAAGTTAGCCATCAGGGAGGCCAGGAAGCAATGAAGATCACGAACTGAACAGTCATGTTGTTTAATGGCACTTGACGCGTACACTTTAAGACCAGATTTGACTCAGAAGTGATTCTACAAGCCGTCAGACAACACGCCAATGTAATGACATTAACGAAAACAGATTGAGGAAGGCAAGACAGGAGGAAGGCAAGGGATGCTTTTTTCATGGAACAGCTAGCACGGATTTCCCACGTAACATGATCTGTTCAGTCACCTTTCCTTTTGCCCTGCCACCCTTCTGCCCCTGCTCTCCATTCCATGACAAAGATTTCACACCTGAGTGGGACTTCCTCCTCTGGGAACTCCATGTAATAGCGGATAAAGAATCGCTCCGAGTCCTCTCGCTCCCCATCGGCAACAATGCTTCCGTTGAGCTTGACGATAGATGGCAACCTGCGTGCAGACACCAAGAAATACAGTCAGCAAGAGGAGAAACCCAGAGAGGGTGACCAACAAGACAGTCATCATCAAAAGCTACGTGCCACAACATTAACACCAGGAGAATCCTCCCAGGCAGCCTACACATCTGTCCCCTCGAGAGAGGGCAAGTTCCATGCAGTTTCTACAAGCACATTCAAAACATTTACGCATTGTGTTGCACAGGCATGTATGAGACTTAAAAAATTCTCTGAGAGATAGAGAAGTTAGACTGAACATTTCCACTACTCCGACTCTCCCACACAACAAAAAAAAAAGCTCAAATCTTTCTGAGCAATGAATTAATATGAACCCCCATCTCCTAACAGCCTCTTCCTCCCATTACCTGCTCCCAGCCGTTCATCGCCATACAATGCTTCTGCTGAAGGCAATAAACAAGCAACAGACCTGGCTATTAGCAGCTTCCTGCGTTCCTCAGTGGTGTAAGACTGCAGCAAAGGGATTCCTAGCAACTTCACTTCCTCCAGCTTGGGAAAAGAATTTAACTTGTCAATGTCTTCCCAGCAATGCAGACCTGCTCGGAAAAAAAGACTTGCTTAAACAAACACAGATAATACATCATGTATCCAAGACAGTCAGACACAGCCAAAGAACATATGTAACAAGCGAGCATCAGCTGCTGTTTCCTGGAGAAGTCATTTTTTTTTGCTCATGATGCACTGTGAAAAATCTCCTTCGTTTGCTTCAAGACAGAGCAGTTTAAAATTCTCTCATGCTGTTTTGTAAGTCTAGAGGGATGATCTCCATGGCTGACTAGGGAGTTCAGTTTTTTATGGACCATTCAGTCTTTGGCCTCACTGCTGAGGAGTGACTAGCCTCAGTTATGATGGCTGCATCTACAAAGGGATGCTGCCTTAAGTAGTATGAAAATCATCAGGACTTGTGTCATTCTAGGCATCACTAAATAGCTATCAAATGGTTTTACCTCACACACATGACCGCCTAGGGTCCCATTTCCACTCACAACCCACTGGTAAAAAAGTCCCAGAAGCCATCCAGCCATTTAATGAAAAAGACTTTAACTCAATCTCAGCCTCCTCAAGACCTAGCATTTGGGATAACAAGACAAGCAGAGAGGGTAAAATAAAAAAAGCTGAGCACTGAGCAACAGCACAGCCTTGATTACGTGGTGAGATCAGCACTACTCATCTTCGCTTCCCTTCGCTGGGACTGCGGAAACGTTTACCGGGATGCTTTTCCGATGACTGTTCCACAAGCTTACACTGGCACCGTGAGTTAGAAAACTGGTTTCTCCAAACAACATTCAACAGCTTCACCCACACAGTACACAAAATGTGAAAAACCAGAAAATATCAGATTGCACAAAATCCGGGGTCTCATTTGAGCTAAGGAAATGACAAGTTCAAGCCCTAACCGTGTGTTGCACCCACAGCTCAGAGGAAGGGGCTCTTTTCAGAGCAGAAACAAAACTCCTGTAAGTATCACAGCACCATGTGTGAGGTGGGCAGACAGAGTTTCCTTTCCCCATAGCGCTCGCAACACCTCTGCCAAGGTCACCTACGCCTAAAGCCATCCTGTGTATCGGTATCAGTCACATTTACAGACAAATTGAGTAGAAGTTTGTGACAGGAGAAGTCTTCCACCTCATCTCGGGGTGCGACGTCACCAAAGAGAGATAACCACCTCTGAAGGGAAACTGCTGTCAGCTATGGCATTTGCCCCAGCAGGAAAATCCCTTCATCCCTTTGACACCATTGCACTGGAACTTCACTAAAACCCATTATCTTTAGCTCATTCCTGATGTCCACTAAGGTAAAAGAGGCTGCGAAAAGAGGCACCAGTTTGGAGGCTTCATGTGACAGAATTTTGGAGTGCAGCAGCCTTCCCCTCAAAAAGAAAAAAATTTTACATGCTTCTTGGGATTTCTACTTTCAGCTCCCAAAACATCAAAATGCAATACAGAACCCAGAGTTCTTAAAGTACCTGGCACCAAAATTGCAAAACTACTTACCACAGCTCTTGAGACAGTGCTTTCAAATCTAGCTTAACAGGCTTTTCTTCCTCTAGCTAGCTTTAAGCTTTTATTATAAGGATTCCTTGATGTTTACATTGCAGAGCATGTTAATAAAATACCCTCTACCTTGGCTAACACTTAACCATCGCTTGCGCAGCATATAAAGCTGCAAAGGACGAAGGATGATGTTGCATTAAGTACTCTTGTAGAACAACTGGCATACATGTCATCTCACAGACACGTCACAGCCCTCACAAGCTGCCCTGCAGCTCCCTCTCTTTGGGTGCAGGGTGCTTTTCCTGATATGCCAAATGGTTTTTCTCTTTCTGGAGCGTTGGCTGAAAATTCTCCGGGGCTGCAGTGTAAAAGCAGCCTCGAGCATAACTTGTGGTGAGCTTCTAATAACTGAGCCCAGATGACAGACAGCTTTTGCTGGTGAATGCTCAGCCCTTACATGCCCCATACCTCCACATACGCTCATTTTACCCAAGATAAGACAGGGAATAAAAGGCAAATGGGATTCTTTCATCCCCTCCAACGCCAGACATTTATTTATCCTTCTCCAGCCAGGAGCACCTGAGGCAGGGACAGGAAACAGAGGGAAACTACTAACATAAAAAACCTTTGCAAGCTCATTTTGACTAACTGCCAGTCCATGCTACTCTGACTCATCTTTTAGATAATGACTAACTACCAAAAGCAGCAAGTAGAGCCCACAGAGACAGCAAGTTGATTTCTTGCCCATTTTCCTCTCCTAACGCTACATTCTTCAGGTCAGTGCACTTCAGTGTATCTGCTTGCATGGCCCTGCATTAGCACTGTTAGGAAACTGGACTTCAACATGATAGGTCTGTCGGGACTACACTTACCAACAGTTTTTCGATTCTGCCGGGAAGTCAGGATAGATTGGGACAAAGGTCACTGGGCACTTTCATCTCTGCTACAGAGACAGAACCATCCCAAAGGGTTAGGCTCTGGCTCAGCACTTCTGCCTTCACCTGCCCTCTCTCATACTCTGCAGGGAGCAATGCTGACTGCAGGCTACTTACTGCTCGCACAAGCCTAAGAAGCAACCACCCCAAGGCCAAAGTTTCAAAGAGCTGAGAGCAAGCGTGTTTTCCACCTACTTAGAAGAAGAGACTCTTAGGCTGAGAACAAAAAGCATACTGCTTCCAGGCTCTCACCTGACTTGTGCAAATTGATGGACCGCAGGTTGGGGAACAGCCTTGCTAGGGAGTCTTCTGACTCTTCAATGGTTGTGAGGTTGTTGTTGGCCAGAATAAGTGTGTCCAGCGATGGAAACATAATCCCCAATTTTCGAATTTCAGTCCAGTCTTGAAGATTATTGTCAGTTATGTGGAGCAATTTGAGAGACTGACAGCAAACCGGAGAACAAGACACTGTTTCATAGTCGTTAAGGCACAGGAAGAGCTCCTCCAAGCTGCACAGGGGAAGGAAGATCATATCATCATCTCAACATACCTTCAGCACTGGCTGCCATCTCAGGTACAGGGACATGCATAAACCATTTTAACAGGACTTTCTGTAACGGCTCTTATGTGATTTGAAGCCTTAGCACAGAGAAGACCTTCATGTGCTCCAAATGGAGTGTTTTGACTAAGTCTCTGCTCCCATCCATAAACTTCCTCCACAGATGAAAAATACCTCTAAGTGTTCCCCTAGCCTCCCTCCATTAATTGTGTAACAGATTGCTTGGGGCCGTGTTCCACATTTGTGCCCGACAAGCCCCAACCCAACTCCAATGGTGATTGGTACCTGCTCTCAATGCTCACCTCTTAATTTAAAAAGTTGTTTTTATACAATCCAGATGAACCTTTTTTCCCCCCGCATCACTCATTCTGACAAAGATTCAATTTAAGAACAGGTCCCACTAAGTTTTCAGCCAACTAAACTAGCTCCCCCTAATCCCAAGGAAGCGTACACTGGCCACACAGGATACACTGCTGTCATCACCTCCACTTACAAAGCTGTATGAAGAGGAATCTCTTATCAAAATGAAGCCACTGAGGACCATTTGGGGAAGCAGAATGCTGCTGCCAAGGTGGACTGTGGCCAAGCCACAGAAATCAACACTTTTGCACAGAAAAGCACAATGAAATATTAGTTGACAAGCAGCCAGACCCTCAGACTTACATCCCACTCAAAGGCTCTTAGTACAGGTGTGCACTGCACCATTCATTCTGCAGTGACTCAGAGGAAAGCATGTCAGGGTGATAATCCATCTCTGGTATTCAGGTTTGGACGAGAAGCCTCAGGCTTTGCAGTGCCACACATATTCAGCTTTTAAAACAATTTAAAGCATTCACCTGGCCAGTTCCCAAGCTCCCAAAGATTAAAATTCCCTTTTTCTCTACTGATCACATTTGCATCTCACACCCGTCTCACCCCTCAGTGCATGATTTTATAAGACAGCCTCAGCCTGCGTGCAGCAAGCACCCCTTTCTACACCCAGCTCCCGACACTTACTCCGGTAATTCCTGCAGGATTGTGTGGACTGTTTCCCAGGAAGCTTTGCTGTTGTTGAGCACAAGTTTGCGAACACCAGCGAAAGACCCAGCACACCTTCTCTCTAAAACGGACAAACTGAGAGGGTTGGAACTCAAGTTTAGAAACTCCAAGTGGGGAACGTTGGACACAATTTTACTGACCTAAGTGGGGAGGGAAAAAAAAGAGAAAGAAAGAAATGCATATCAGGCAGCAATCGGACCTCATGCAATAATAATCCATCTCCTAAAAGGGGGCCCTTCGGAATCACCATAAGCCAAAGAAACGATATGGGGAAAATCATAAGGCTTCTGGATAACTACCCGTAATTCATACTCCAGCTATTCACTGATCTAGATTGATTAGTTAATTGCTCATTCACCTCAGCAGTTCATTTAATTACACTCTCTGAGCAGCTTGATAAGAGAAAGCCAGCCTCTTGGGGGAGGTCATAAAATCCACCTCAACACCAAGCTTAAGCAGCAGCACATTACAGGAGCCAGCAGGCCATGCCCCTCTTTTAGGAGGGAGGCAATGGGCACATCTCTTGAGTCTATGGCCAACGCTCTGATCATTTGCTCAGCTTTCCACTGCTCCCCACTAGCCACAGACCTCACCATTTTGCCCAATGTAAAAGACAGACAGAAGCTCACTGTACACATACAGTGAATTTCTTATTTGATTCCATTGCTCTGAAAACAGCAGCTTTCTCACAATCAATCCAAATGTTCAGGTCACTCTTTCTCTTTTTGTACATACAGATGTGTCACTGAGGGCAAAGTAGCAGGGAGATAAGGAAGAAAGACCAAGGAAGAGAAAGAGAAGCCAGGGACAATGCCTGTACAGCTCTGGAGTGTGGGATACATAACAGATGTTGTGATCGGGGTGGGTGCTGACCTAGATACAGCTAATACACAGAAAGGCACGAGACCAGGTTACTTAGATGATAAACTTGTAGTCATCTAACAGTAATTAAGCGAACAGGACAGCCAGGCAGCATCAACTCGTAAAGAACACATCACATCAACCTAATTTTCCTCTTTGACTGGGTAACTGATTCAGCAGGTAGTACAAGAGAATGACAGCTTCTGATGCCATCTGTCACATCGGCAAACTGGGGACTTATAGTGCCCGGGATCGTACTGTAAGTTAAGACATCAATACTAGCACACATACCCAGGGAGTGTTCCAGAATACTACTCATCAAGTTTTCAATGACCAGAATAACTGAGTACTAGGTGTTTTTTTAGTCTGCGGGTGATACTAGGGTGAGAAAGGCTGCCATCATATAGCGGCACAGGACTAGAGGCCAAAGCGAAGCCATCTGAAACTCATCAAATGGAAGTTCAGTTCAAAGATAGTCAAAGTACTAACAGGTGGGGGAAAAGGCATTCATCCAGAAAATAATTATGAGTCAGAACACCTGGGTAGAGAGCTCCGCTCCACAAAGCAATTGGGATGGGAGGAGATGGGGCAGACCATGACATACACAGGTCAATAACAGGGCCAAGCTGCTAGCAAAGGGCAATTGTCTCATGCGGATGTTACATTCAAGTGTTGCATACATGATGCTGGACATAATTAGTCTGCCTCACTTTGCACCTCATCTTAGGTGATGTCATGTTTGGGCACTATGCGTTAGGAATGAAGTAGACAAACTGGAATGACATCAGGGCAACAAAAACAATACAGGGCTTAGAAAAAATGGCCTATGATGAATGATTGGAAGAACTGTATTTTTTTTTTATTATACTAAAATAGGAAAAGGAGACGTGAAAGCTTTTCTACATGGATACAAAAGGTTGTTGTATAAGGAACAACAATGAACGCTCCTTCATACCTGCTGAGAACAGGGCAGGGAGGAATTGACTTAAATTGCAGCACAGGAGACTTAAGTTACATAGTTTAGACTATGAGGTTATTAGCTAAGCACAGGAACAGGTTACCCAGGGATCTGGAATCCCCATCACTGGCCATTCTTAAGAGTTGGGTAGATATTTATCTCTTGCGGATGGACTATGAACACTTAATCCTGTCTCAGAAGAAGGAGCCAAAGTACACAGAAAGCTTTTCATTTCCTGCTTTGCTGCGGCTCATGCAGAAGCCGGCACATTGTGCTGTTCACAGTAGCCTAACCAGACTGGACAAATAGCAGGGTGTGAGGCATGCAGCTTGGGAGGGACACGTGTACGTGCAGCTCTCCCAGCTGCCTACCAGGCACGAGGTCAGCCCCACCGAGAAACAGAGGCAGAACAGGGAGCGGAGAGGCAGCACCTCATCACTGCAGGAGGGGGACTTTCAGTGTCAGAATAAAACCAGTCAGGAGACACCATCCCAGTTCTCAGCAGAGGTGCCCTCAGTACAAAACCATCTTCCCTGGCTCTGATCTCAAGGATTAGACCTAGGCCAAGGCTAAGGTCTCTCTCCCACTCGCTGAGCTAATACCTTCTAGGCTTGGAAGGAAATAACAGAACAGGGAAATCTATCCCGCATCTGACTTTGTGACCCCCACGACAGAGCTGGGACATTTCTGCAAACACTGCATTCACTACCTGTTTAAAGACATAGGAGTTCAATGCAACAGAAATACATGATAATCTTTATGTTGCACATCCCATTCTTTTCCATGGATTTCCAACAATAAACACTACCATAAAAGCAGAGCATAAGCCAGCGAGGAACTGTTAATGACACTTGAACAGATTGCGATTGTTTTACTCGTATTACAGTGCATTTATCTAGAATATTTCATCCAAGCACTTCAGAGGATTTTACAATAGCATTTAGCATTAATTAATGAGGCCTCAGAAGTATCCTTTGAGGTAAATGTTATTAAACCTGTTATGCAGATAGGAAAAACAAAAGTGGAGAGAGAAGAAATACTTTGCCCAGCATCACAGAATCAGCGGCAAAGCTGGGAATCAACTCCCATCGCTCTAACCTCCTCAGTTTTCACTCTGTTAAAAACTGCACTGCTCATTAACCTCTTGACAATAGAAATACCAGTTACAGTGCTTTGCATGATAAAAAAAAAAATACACATATTTGTCAGCCACAGGTCAAGATCGTCATGAGGTAAATAGAGTGAAGTGCCCAAATGGATTATATTCATCGCATCTATTGCTCAGTTGTTGTCAAAGTAAATAAGCATCAGCTTCCAAGATGAGAGAGGCCACAAAAAAATTGAAATCTCTCTCCTTTAAATGAACAAAGTACTCTTATAACCTGTAATGCATTTGCAGTCACAGTAATAGCCAAAGTTATCCAGAAGGATGCACATGTAACCATTTTACCTCATGCCAGTCTTCCAGTTTATTGTCAGAAAGATCTAGCTCAGACACATGAGCACAGAAGGCGGCAATTTCATTCTCATCCCCTGCACAGGTTATGCCGCAGCTGTTCAGAACCAGCACGCTCGGAAGGTTGAGGCGATCTGAAAGATGGAATAAGAAAAGATGCCCTCTGGTCAGCACTGCATTGCTTAGTTACACCAGGTAACGACAGGCACAAACAAGCGTGACATTCAGCAACAGAAAAGATCTACCAGTAATTCCACAATTTACACGTATTTAAGGATCTCAGGATAAACATGGACTTTATGACAAGCGACCAACATCAATCAAGAAGCCGTCTGTGTCTAAACATGAAGTACCACTCGGTATCAGTGCTCTTCAGTTAGCACACGGGCTTCTGTGCACATCGCAGCGAGGACCAGCCACTCCCCTGTGGTTTATAGCACGTCTCATATCAGTTCTTGCCAGAACTTATGCTCTTCCCCAGGCATTTGCAGATAGGGTACAGGACTAGGCGGACTGTTAGCTGCACAGAGTCAGGCTCCCTTATCCTCTTGGAGTTAGGAACAGCAAGGTTGTATTCAAACATTTCTTTTCTAAGCTTTCCCTTTTCAACAATACAGAACGTTTAGCATTCTTACATCCTGGAAAAACTTAGGTCTCTGCTTTTCATGTTTCTGCTTCGGTTTTGTTCTAGTTCCTTCTCATGCAGATAAACATTCTCGGAGCTATTTCACAGACAAGGACTTGGACCACAGTCACAGCCTCATTTGCTAAGGCCAAAACATGACAGTTAAGAACTGTGGATTTGTAACAGGAAACTATTTCAACACAAGAAATACACATTTAGGCAAGGCAAGCCATCTTTTCACATACAGTGTGGCTCTCCCACCTCTGTGGAGTTCTCAAAATCTGTTAAAATTAACAACAAGCTTTTTCCTAAAAAGGTGGCCCTTTTCCTCTCTCCTTAATAATTGACAGCCACACGACTACAAAGGGACTCCAGCAGCACACAATTATCTGGAGTGATCTGAGTTTTCAAGTTTCCTGGCTCCTTAGTGTTCGGCTCCTTTCAAGGATAGCGTTGTACTTTGGGAATCAGTCACGGCACACTTTTAAGTCATGCCTGGGTCACATTTTAAGACTTATAAACACGTGCCCTCTTTGCAGCATCCAAACAGCTCAGGTAAGTGGGTGCTCACACACAGGAGAGAAGGCATCGACTGAATGCTCCGTGAGGCAAGTGTTCTATTCATGTTCATTTTGAGCGACACGTGGTACATTTTTATCCTCAACTGAACTTAGGCCCTTTTTTCTCCTCTGTCAAACTCAGTTACTGTAAACTTAATCCAGCTAAATTCTACGGTTATTTTCCCCTTTGGGGCTGGTTATGATACAAATGGACCTGACGGAAATTTAAACTACATTTACAGATCAAGATGGGTAAGAGGCTACACAAAGGAGGGGCAGCTCTGGTGGCATAAATGTGAATCTCAGACTCATCTCACAAACCGAGAACCAAACGCTAACATCAGAGCATAAGGGAAGTCTAAATGGTGTCAAATGGATCCAGACCAAAGAACAGCAAAGAGTGATACGGATTCTGCAGTCTAGGAGGCTCAAGGACATGTACGAGCAGCACAGCACTTCAGACACACATCTGGCTAAAACTCCCTCAAGGCAGTACGGTCAGAAGCAAAGGACAGAAGGGATTTCTCCACTAGGTCAGCATAGGCACAGTCAGAGAACATCTGAAGCCTTGAGAAGAGAGTCAAAGTAAACCACAAATTCGTTTGAGTCACTTGTCGCAAAAGCAGCCCAGCTGGAGATCCAACGACCCATTGCTTGGCTTGAAATCCAGCCCACTCCTGTGGACGCTGGGCTCCTGTCCCTGCAGACATCGATGCAAGTTGATGGCACTGCATGACACCACTAGCACGTGGACCAACCTTGAATTAGGTTGTTATGTATTTGTTAAGCCATCTCTGCCAAAATTCCTGTTGTTGCAGCCACTAATAAAACAGTATCACTAGGCTGAAGAAAATAAGCTCCAGGGACGGCTGAACCTTCAAAACTCAGCACTGCCCAAGGCCTGATTTCCATCTTTTACTGACAGGATCCTGATTCTGTTACGCTGTAGGTAAACTTATTACTTTTTTTTTACAGCAACTAGTTCAGTCGCTAGATCAACCTTCTGTCTTTGTTAGATTCCAGTCTCTCAGCTCTTCAGTGAGAAACACATAATACATCATGATGCTTCTTCTTCTCATCAATTCAGGGTGATTCTTCTTTCAACATAAGCAATAAAACCCAAGAAACTGATCCCACCCAGAACCCCACGGATGCTCAGAAAGACCAGAACCCTACCTTTCATAGGTGAACCCTGCGGAGTCGCTGGGACATGCACTCCCATGCCAGGTCCACGACGATACGGGAAGTTCTCGGGGCTGTATTTCTCACAAAGAACTTGCATGAAACTCCTTCCACTGGGCTGGTCCATGCTCCCCTCTTGGACTTCTAGTTAACGCAAGAAAAAACCAGAGCATATAAACAGTCAGCAACCAATGATCACCTCCAGAAATGGTCCCTGGGAACACAGGACAGAAAGTGACCAGATGGGTCACGGGTTTTATTTCTGAACTACAGATTAGTCTAACAGCTCATATTTCAAATTCAAGATTTACAGTGAAACTTTACCTGAAAAAAAAAAACAAAACCAAAAACCAAACCGAGGGCCAAAGCTACACAAACATGCTTTCAATCATACCATCACAGGCCAAGTACAAGACCACCTTGCTCCACATGCTCTTCCAGGACAGTTCCCAATATGCCCCAGGCCGCAAAAGGTGACTTCTGTACCTCACAAGAGGACTGTGAGATACTCACAGACATTCTCAAACACATTTCCAGGGCAGCAAGGAGGGGAAAAAACAAAGAACTGTTCATGAGTAAGAAATGACTTGAAAAGGTGCTTTCATCCTGTAACTTCTTTTTTCTCTAACACAGGACTTCCAGCCAAAATCAGCTTTTTAGGTGGGGAAAAAAACCAAAGAGAAAAAGGACCCTCAGCTCCCTAACTGTTTATAGGGAAACACTATGCAAAGCAGGTTATGGTTTGTTTGTTTGTTTTAAAATCAGGCCAACGCTGTAAACGGCCTGGAGCTCTACACCCTCTGCTAGCAAGACTTCCATCAGTTGGCCCATAGGGTGTCATGGAAATACTCAAGTTTGATATCCTGAGCTCACTCAGGTTATCTCGGGGCTCTCAGCTTCACTGCCAGCAGTGGCTCATTCAAAGCAAGCTTTGTCCTCAAAAGGAGCACTGTCATTTCTCCTCTGACATTTGCAAAGAACTGCAGTTCTTCTGTCCTGCTTGCAAACCTGGGCTTCTACTTACAACAGGACCTGCTGTGTCACGAAACACTGCTGAGCACATGCGAGCACATCGTTTGGCCAGCCCAAAAAGCAAGTCTTGACAATTCAATTTTGCAGCTGCTTAATTGTGAGGGGTTAGCC
>NW_010136457.1:0-208 GCF_000699245.1 Pterocles gutturalis | reverse complement strand
ATGGGTTGAGATAAGGACAATTTAATAACTAAACTACAATAATATTGAAAATAATACTATATACAAATATACAAATGAGAGATACACAGTGATACCGCCCCCCCACCCAATGACCAAAGGCTCAGCCTGTTCCTGGCTAACGATCCCAGAATTACACTCATGATTCCCCCAGACATGGGGGGCACCGCTCCCGGAGGCATTCACGGAA
>NW_010136456.1:2928-57629 GCF_000699245.1 Pterocles gutturalis | reverse complement strand
CCCCCGGGACGCTGGGGAAGTGGCAGTGCATGTGGGAAAACAGGGAGAAAACAGGGAGAAAATCGGAAATCCCACACCCCAAACTGCATCTCAGGGAAAAAGCTGCTCCAGCGGCCAGAGGCAATGTGGTGGTGGTGGTGGTGTGGAGCGGTGCTTGCTCTGGGCTGTGCGAGTCTCAAGGCTTTGCGCAGCCCTCAGCTATGCAGCCCTCCAAAACTTCTCTCACAAGAGTTTTCCGGGGGAAACAGATACAGATGAGGGTCGACGTGTGTCGCGAGACATGGCCAGGATCGGGGCTGACCCCTCACAGCTTGCCAACCAGGCGCTACCCTATGTCTGCACTGCCAGCTCACCCATCCTGCTGGGAGGTGGCACAGCTCTGTGTCCCAGCACAGTTCTCTGCCAAAAGGGTGTGTTCAGGGCCTGACTCGGTGCTCCTGGAAAGATCCACACTTAACCCTGGCGCAGAGCTTGACACCTGGTCCCCCATGGCACTGAGCACTCCTGGCAACCTGCCTGTCTCTCTTAAACACTGCTGAGTGCTGAGTGTCACTGTCCTCAGTGACAAAGCTTGTGGGCTGTCACCTGCAGTACATCTTGTAGAGCTTCTTTTAAGACATAAATTTGATTTAATTAGGCACCTCAATATCTGCCATGCACATGGAACAGGCCATTTGGCATTTGCCTTTTCTGCAGGGCACCACAGGGCCTTCAGATGAAACCTAGAATTAATATCCACGACCACCCATCTGCTTTCTGGTTTCATGCAAGAACGTGCCCCTTTTCCTGCACACGTGGATGACTGAGAAGACATAGACATAGATTACGGCTGGACAGACATGGGCAGCACCTTAGCGTCTACCCCACAGGCTCAGAGCTGTGTCCCACGTCCACACATGGGGGTGGCCAGTGCTTTCGGCATGTGCATCTTCCTCATCCCTGTCACTGGGGTCCTTCCATACGAACAACCTGTTTATGTGACCATCATTTGTTGTGGCTTAGCAGGAAGAGCAAGTGCAAAGGAAGAAATGGCAGCTTCCCTCTCCCCTCCCGTGTTCAGCCTGTGCAGCTGGGCAGGCACCGGTACTGTGGGGACTATGAGTGACTGCAGGAAGGTGCTTAGAGACAACCCGGACTTGGAGGTGCCAAGGGTGTGATAGTGTCACTGAAGTCACCAGCACCTGTGAGCGGGGATGCAGGAGGGTACTGAGGAGAAACGCTGTGTCGGCAAAGGATGCTAAGTGGATGTCTTACTGGCATTTTAGCTAACAACATTGGTGAAGCATTTACACCTACAAGGGGACATGCCAAAAAGTGAGTAACAAAACATTATCAGTGCTCAGCTACAGCTGTAGTGATGCTACTTTCCCCTTGGACACGAGAAATTATTGGAAAACACTCTGAGTACAATACAGTATAGCAATTTGCCCCCATGCTCCCATCCCTCTCAGGACTCTGTCATCTCAGGGGCTGGGTATGATATGGAGGTCAGCTGAGTTCCTGGGAATGAAACCTGCTTGCATGTCCCTTTCCAGGCCAGTTTCTTTGTTGATTGCAGCTGGGCTGCTTGCACTCACGGTGCCTCCAAGGAAAAGCACACCAGAAGCCAGCCGGAGTGAGTCATCATTCATTCAGTGAGTTTAACCAGGAGAAGGAGAAGACATGACGAGCCGGCTCGTCACTCCTCTCATTGCTCACGGGAGTTTCCTCCACTTGTCCTTGAGGGGGTGGCTCAGAACCAGTCTGTAAAGGAAGGAAAGGTTGACAAATGGAAGAGGAAAAGACAAACTGCATTACAATCCTTAAGATTTCACAACACACAGAAAACCAGAATGAAGTAGGAAAGAGGGGAAAAGGCAGGGAGTACGAAAATTTGGAGAGGCCAGTCAGACTTCTAACGCCAGAGAAGTCAGAGGCACTTTTGCCACAGACAGTGGCAGCGGAAGGATTACATGGGGTGAGCGTGTCACACCTGTGCAAAGGGCTTAGTCCTGATTTGGACGTCTGGAATATTATTGCACCGAAGGTGATAACTGTCTGTTTGAAAGGGATCCTGAGCCAGCTTGGCTTGTGTAGCTGGGCCTCCAGATTGATGTGGACAGAAGCCAAAAGTTATTGTCAGTGCATTGCCACTCAAAATGATACTTGTTCTGCTGTCATGAAATCTGCCTTGGATGTGTTTTTTTTTTTTTCTTGAAAGTCTTTTAATATTCATTTAATTTCAATTTCACTCAGCCCAAGAACAGGAAATAAATAATACAGATACACAAGCTTCTGCTTATATCCCAGGCCAAATTCTGCCTTCGTTTGCACAGGTATCCTACGCTTACAGTAAAAAAAAGGAATCTGGACATGATATGCTGTAGCTGCTAATCACGGGAATTATTATTATTCTTTAAATTAGCTGAGTATTTAACAGGCCAGTATGACACAGAGAAATATTTTTACTAGTCCCAGTGTTCTCAGATCCCTTTGGCAGAGAATTGAGGCCAGCCTTGTGATAGTATCAGAAATCCTATTAAAGATAGACTATACAAAAGTGGGTGATTTGGTAGCTAAGGGATGCCTTGTGTCTTCATAATTAAAATCATAATTAAAATTTAACATGTAATGTACAGGATTTTTTTCCCCTCTGTATTCCCAGATATGCACATACTTTATTGTACATTCTTAAAATTAAAATAGCCAATACAGCCAGCCTTCTCTGTGCAGAGTTTCATCTTACTTTGAGAACTTCAGCATGATTTCAGGAGAACTATTTGATGTGAAGACACTACTTGAGAGAAGGAAAATGACAGAGCAGTGTCCTCTGAATTTTAACGTCTCAATCATTTATAATACTGTCCTAAAATGGAAAGTTACCAAAGCAGTGATGCTAACAGACATATCCAGGAACAAACAATGAAGCAGGGATGCTTGTGAGGAACTGAAGCATGGGATGGATGATTTTCCTAAAGATTTTTGTAAGTGCTTGAAGTGTACCGCAGGAATTAGTAAGAACTAATGGTATGTTAAGTATAAATTGGTTGCTGGGCTTCATTCCAGTTACTACCTATTTGAGTGTTGTGACACCAATGACAAGACAGCATGGAGGTATGAAAAAAGTAGCTCCCTATTTCTTTATTTATATTTAATTACAGTTTTAGCTCCTTTTTTTAGAACCAGACCTAGACTAGAATAGCCTTACTTGTTCCAGTGAAATTCTATCTGAGAATCTGCTTTAGTGTTTGAAATATGGACTAATCTTTGGCTTAGATTCCATTTTCAAAGCAAGGCACTCACTGCTACTTACTGCAAAATGTAGAGCTCAGAAAGGATTTTTATGGACAACGTCTTGCAGAAGAATACAGCTTTTGCTTGACGACTTTATCATGTACTTTAGTGAGAGCACAAGCATGGTGAAAAATCTGGAAGAAACAGCTACCTACTTGAATACAAAAGTCCATTTTCAGCAATGCAGATGAGTAGGGTCATCTTCCAGGCTTATGCAAAAGTATTGTAAAGAATCAGGCCCATGGGGCCAGATCTTCAGCTGAAAAGGCGGGTAGCTAATTGAGTCCTGATTGTAGAAGATCTGCCTCTCAGCCCTCAAAAGTGCTGAACGCAAACCTTTCAACCCGATTACAGAAGTCAGGCATCAGCAGTAAATACATGGCTAGACTTTTTCGGTCGTAAGGGATTCTGTGCTCTCTTGATCTCAGCAGATGCAGGAGCATAGGTGGTTTATTACTCCTTTGCAATGTTGAAAATTTTGCCTTTTATTTTTGGAAGGACAACCAGAGTGCCTGGACTAGCTAAAAGTCATTCTGAAATTGGTTGTGCAATTTTATGCACTGAGTCCTTATCAGTGTGTGTAAACAGGTGTGGGACAGTCCTCCTCACTTCTCCTTGCTCTGCAAAGGAATAGGACTGGCAAGAAGTTTAAAAAAATTTCCTGCATTTTTATTCTTTTCAACTTAAAACCACACTGGTGCCCTGCCATTTTTCTTTCTGTGCAAGATGGACTTCATCTAGCACTTCTGCTTGCTATTTCAGCCAGCCATTATCCAGACGTAGACATTAAACTGAGCTTTACTTTGAAACAAAGATCTATCTATGGGCTTAAAGTTAAGTAGCATGTTTCATAGGATTTGGACCTAAGATATTAGAAGAAATAAAGCACAATGTAATGCCTGAGAACGGCCAGGTGACTGCATTACCTTGTTAACTGTCACTGCTGGTACTGCATTTCAAACAAAACAATCTTTGTCTGCATCACTGCCAAAACTGTATTTCATAATGTGTTAACTCCTTCATATTCTGCTCTGATGACATCTTCCTGTGTCAGCAAAACAATGTTGGAGCTCTGACACATTCCCACTGGGTTTGGCTGGATGAAGCATTTACTCCCTGCACCTCTCTGGACTCAGCAGGCTGCCAGTCTGCAACACCTCAATGTGCCTTTCCAAGACCAATCATTTGCCATCACACCCAGCCAGGAGTGAAGCAAGCACAAAGCTGACAATAGGGCCATTCCTCAGCTTTTAGACTTGTGTTTTCACACCTGTGACACTTTAGCATTTGTTCTCTGAGTCATTACAGTGACTGAGGTACATTATCCTCACGGGAGGTGAGAGACCATCAAAAGGTGCCAGGAGCAGCTCTGTCCACACTGTTAAGTCCGTTCCCCACTTCCAGTGACAGCCCACACAACTCAGAGTTATACAGTGTGCTGGGATTGTGTGAGACAAAGATTTCAGCTGTAGACTTTTACAGAAAATAACTTTTTTTGAACCAGGTGGTGATTCTGAAAGGTAGAAAGCAGAACAAGGTCTCCTCAGTGTCAATGGGATTTGAGCACCCACCCCCTCTGTAGGTGCTTGCAATCTTGTCCCAGATCACCTCGCTCTCCCTGTTCCCACAGCCCTACTCCGCTGCCAGAGAAAAGCTTACTGCTGAACATGGCACGGCCCTTGCCACATGCCTTTCAGATGGTTCAGATTCAACACTTCATTCTGTCTGTTCATTGCTATTAGGTAACTGTTAAGCTTCTACCCAAGCTTTATCTTAGTCTTGGAGATCTCATGGGCAGGGCTTGTTTTTTCACATTACCTAGAATAACAAGTCCCAACCCTTGGGTCCCTAACAGTAATAAGGAATAACTAAGGTGTTTATCTCAGATGACATTAATCACGCTAGGCCAATGCTGAGAGAGTGCTGAATACTTACACTTTGATTTATATTTTCCCTTGTGGTGTTGAGTGACATCAAATGATGCTTTCAGTAAGCACCAGGAATTTTCACCAGGCCAGCTCATGAAGCAGGGAGGGAAACACACCCTGCATGACTGATGGTTGGATTTGTTTTTCCCATAAGCAAAGTCCAGGCTGGAGTTTACATGTCAATTCTTTGGAAATGCTGAGCAACCACAACTCCCACTGAGCAGCCATTCAGCACTCGTCAGCATCTGGCGCACTAGTACTGGCATGAATAAACAGTATAAGGGTCTCAGTGTTTAACCTGATGAGTCGTTTCAGGTTGCAGGTATTCAGCATCTTTCAGCATTTGCTTCCTTAAGGAGAGAACTACTTAAATCTCTATGAGGTTCTTGTAAAGAGTGTGGAGGAGAGGAAAGGGGTGAGTGGGATGGCTTTGTCATAATGTTTTCATTTATTAGGACTCAGCAGTTATCCTATTTGTGCTGGGGTAAAATAGGCAGTCTAAGCCTTGTAGAAATTTGAAACACGATGAAGTCTGCATGCTATTTTCTGCTTTACCACCACTAATCTCCATAGCCTTTAGGTACAAAGACTGGGATCCATGTTATCAAACATCAGTCATCCAGAAACAAGATATCCACTCAAGCAAACTGCATTCATCCCCTCTAATGGGAGTGATGAGAGAAAGGCACCACCAGAAGGTGATTTGTCCCACCCTAAAGGAAGTATCTATAGGGTGGATTGTCCTCTGGAGGTACGTTTCTCTCTACTGACTCTAGAGACACTCTTGGTGACTGAGTTAGATGAGATCTGGCTTTTAAGTAATTACACCAGAAAGATTCCAGCCAAATACTTCAGGATATCAGAAAACTGCTTGGTAGGAATTGAGATTTTTGACTACACTATTACTTTTTACGAGATCAGTAACTCTTAAATTTAGGAAGCAGGGAGCAAAGGTGAAGGGTCTTCACAGTCTTCTTCAGTTTTTTTTTTTGTTTTGGCAATTTTTTGCTTATTTTTGATGGCTTCTGATAAGGTAGGATTGGGAGAAGCAATTCTTATAATGGCCCTTGGGTTATATCACACTAGCTTGCAAGGAGATGTGAGAAATAAGAGGGTTGAAATGGTTGTTTCCTCCAAGGCTGTAGGTCACTCACCCGTATATTTTATCCAGATTAAGCATAACTAAGTGATCACAATTTTTTGTAATTGATCAGAAAACAGAAATGGTTGCTGGTTTTATGCTGGCTGCAGGAGAATAAATTATGACTTTGTTGACAAAGGAAAAATGACCTCCTCACATTTTTTTGAACAAATATCATTCTACCTAGTGAATTTGTAGTAGTTGAACACTCTGAGTCACCTGAGTGTGTCATTTCTGACCTAGTGCTGGATTCTCCGAAACTGTATTTACCATCTTGTGGAATCATGGTGTCAGTTTGACTGAATTAATGAGAAAAGTCTACATTTGTAGTGAAATAGGTGAGAAAGGAGTGCATGTGGTTTATTAGAAGTAATTCTAATTGGGGTTATTTCTTACAACAGTGCACATGGATGCATTGGTTGGTTACAAATAGCCCTCTTGTACAGCTGTATTAATATTTTCTGGAGCAACAATGCTAACCAAAGCAGGTCCTGCCACTTGGCTCCCTATCCACCTCTTCCCGCTTTGCCTCCATGGTTCACTGTGCATTTGCATTGCTGTAGCTGTTTGCAGGGCTGTGCTAAGAATGGGAATATCACTGGAATTACATCAATATTTTTGTTGTTTTTTGAGGTGAAGGAAGATATTTTTAAACCTGGACCATTTGAATGATTTGATTCCAACACAGCCCAATGAACAGCTACCTCAGTACAAATGCCACGTGGCATCTGGGCAGGAATAAGAAGCAGGGCCATTTGGTAAGAAACTCCTAAATCACCTTTGCTGCCAGAGAAGAAAATTGATCTACAGTCTTAGAAGCATGTGAACTACCCAATGCCTTTACTGCCTCCTCTTGTTCCAGCAGGAGAGCAAGAATGTGAATTTGTTAGAAAATGTGGGTCTTGGAGAGAGAAGCAGTGAAAATGACAGGCTTCTTGCTTCTATGGTTTCTGTAGCCTCAGAAAATGAGTGAGAAATTAAACTTAATTCCGATATTTTAATTAGCATGTTTAGAAAAAAACCCAGTGTTGACAAGAACAGGAATGATTAAAAAATGCTAGCTGGTAGCAAAGGCATCACTGAATCTGTAGGCTACGTTTGTCTGACTCAAATGTCAAGTGTTACACTTTTGGCACTCAACTCTTCCAGGCAGCGGAAACAAAGGGAGCACAACAGGTTATTTTTAAATATTTTAAACTTTAGTTCAAGCATTTTGTTTTCATATTTTTATGCAGTCTAGCTCCTTCAGCATAACACCTGGCAGCTGTCACATATATCACAACAATATTGTTTCAGGCTAAGAGGCTGCTTATTTTATATGGATCTTTTTTATTAGCGGGAACCAGCAGAATATTCTCTGAAATAATTGCTACGATTATCTGCTACAGAAACACATATGGTGGTAGACAAAATAATATGCACAGACAAGATCCATCAGTCACACCACTAGATGTGTCACGCTCTTAATAATGGTCAGTAATGAATTTTAAAAGTCCATTGGGAGGAAATGCCTTTCTTCAATAGGTTTTCATTATATTGCAATTAACATCGTGTGGTTAATGTCTAATGCAATGTCTTACATAATGAGCTTAAAATGACTAAATAAAGTTCAGAGGAAAACAGCCTGGCTAGCTTATTTTGGTATAGGATTCACACATCTCCCATGGGATATGGAGGTCCAGACACTTGAACTAGAGGTGGAAGCAGTTTTAGAGATGGTGTGAGAGAGTGGCTTTCTCCTGTTACTGGGGACAAAGGAAATACAATGCCATTATTTATGCCACATATCTTTTTCATGACTCAAACAACAAAAAACCAGAAATAAGACAGTTATTTAATATTTCACCCACTGCTGCTCCTCATTGGCATTACTTTTTGTTGAGAGGGATTAGCTACAGATCTGCACAAAACCTAGTCCTGCCACTGTCCAGGAAAATGCAGAAAACCCAGGAGGAGAGTCTTACAAACACAGGCATATTAAGGCTGCATGATCAGAACGGTCTTTCCTGGATCTATCCACATATCATTCTTTGTTCCTCTCACAGAGAAGTTTTTGAGGACCTCCTGATTAATGAGCCATCTATCACTTATGCTCCCTCCCAGCCCTGCTGGAGAATTGTCCAGCAAGGAAAGGATCATCTTGGGAAGGTGCAGGAGTAAGCAGTAAGTGCTGGCCACCAGTGCCAGAAAGCTACTCATGGTTACTAGTTCTCTCCTCTTTCTCCTACTTCTGCTTCATCAGTCAAGTAGATATGACTTCAGATCAACAAGCTAAATGTGAAGTAAAGACTTTCCAAGAACTTCTCTGTGGCAGTAACCCATCTAATCCATGTCAGAGAAACTTCACTATTAGCTTTCAGGGAGAAGCAGCAAAACTAGTAATGGTGTAAAATCATATTTGTCTCTATCACATAGTCTTTGCTTTGAGTAATACAGTGTGCTGTAAATTAAAGCTTTTTCTTCCTCTTCAAATGGTATTTTTCCAAATCCAATGAATGAGACAGAGTGCCAGTTCAAACTGTGACTCACCCTGGTGCTCCATTCACAGGATCAGATAATGGAGCCAGTGTAGCTGCAAGGTGTGTAGACACTCACCATGCCTTGGGGGTTGGAGCACTGCTCACATTGTGAGTGAACGAGTTAGTTAGGCTCTTGTACGTATGCGGGGGGTGGTATGTGTGAGCTGCGGACACAGCACACCTTCTCTGAGAGACAAAAAGAGACTGATGGAGATGCAGGAAGAAAAGCCGGAATGTCAGCTAAAGCGACAAGTTGCCATTCTTTAAAGTCAGAAAAGGAAAATCTTGGCCACGGTTAAAGCATTTTTTCCTCAAGGAAGGCAGTGGAGAGGGAGGTGCTGATCTCCTCTCTTTGATGGCCAGCGATAGAACATGAGGAAATGGACTGAAGCTGCATTAAGGGAAGTTAAGGTTGGACGTTAGGAAAAGCTTCTTCACTGAGAGGGTGATCCATTACTGGAACAGGCTCCCCAGGGAAGTGGTCACAGCACTAAGCCTGTCAGAACTCAAGAAGCATCTGGACAACGCGCTTAGTCACGTGGTTTAGTTTTACGTAGTCCTGTGAGGAACAAGGAGTTGGAGTTGATGATCCTTAAGGGTCCCTTCTAACTTGAGGTATTCTATAATTCTACAATTTTTCCCTCATCACCTGTTGCTGCTGCCCCTTTTCGTTAGTGTGCTCATTTTTCCATGTCTTTGTTTGCCTCAATTTTCTCCTTACCATGACCACAGCAACTGAGGCTGGTAGCGTAGAAATGACTGTATTCCAACAACAATGCACTGCTCAGTGAGCAGCACTGTGACTTCCTGGACAGACATCGGTCGTATCACGTCTCACACTGTAGTCTCTGCTCACCCATTAACAATGCTGACTTGCCCGCACAGCACTTGGCCAGCTGATGTGCAAGATATTAAATCAAGCTTCCTTCTGCCCATCTCAAACTGTTCTCACGTGAAGTCCAAGGAAGCTGTGATAAATACTGCTCTTAAAGTCTCAGATTCAATCATAGTTATTGATTAGGTTGTTAGGGAGTATAGAGCATAGATCTCAGGCAGCTATCACCAGAGACAAGCTTTGAACTGACCTGCATCTGGCGGGCACCAGTTACATTTTTTAAAAAAGAAATTATTTATTTTATAAAATTAAATTATGAAATTGTGCATAAATATAAAAATTAATATATTTCAAAAAAGGAATCTGGTGCCAGACGTTGAAAAGGCTCACCAGCACTGATGGGGGAAACAACAGCTGCGTTCCTCAGTAAGGTGTTTTGTAATAGAGCGAGTCAACCAGCAAGTGTTTCATCATGAAAAACAGCCACTTCTTCCATGTGAAGAAGTGCTGAGCCAGGAGTGCTCTAAGAGACTGAGTCTGTATTTTGATCACCACCTTTGGTAGTTGAGATAGACTCAGGCAGATTTTATAGGGTGCTTTCTACACTAAAAAGAACAATGAGAAATCCAGATCCAGGACTCTGAGATCCTCATCCTCTGCTCAGTCAAAGGTATGACATCTATGCTGTGCATCTGTAGCACCATTTGAACATTGCAACACCTATCTACCCCCATTGGCTTGTAATCTGGGATAGCGCATTTTCTGGATTAGTCACTGGTCTCTACTTAATGATGTGAAGATTATCATAAAGATATCAGGAAAATATATCACCTAGAAGGCGTCTAAGACTAAATCAATACTGTTTGATATGTCCCTCTCTTGTTTTTCTGCTTCATTTTGGATGTACATGCAGCCCCCCAACCTGTAATTCCATTTTGAATGCCAGGTAGGTGTGTACTGAATCCTGCAGGGTGCTGCGGTACAGCCCCTCGCCTGCTCACAAGTCAGGAAATCCCGAAAGTGACTTGATAGAATATCCAAACACAAGGACTCAGGAACAGTTTACTAATTACCACCAGTGGGATTTTCAATCAGCTAGGCTGGTATTTAAACATTGATCCATCTCTAATGGTCACAGCACTAGAAGCCCTGCTTTCCATAGATGAGCGTATGGCTGCACTGAAAGCCTGAACTGTCTCAAGGCAGTAGGATGACAACTAACCCAATATCTTGCTAACAGATGGCTTGTGTTGTTGTTGCCATAAATCTACCATAATGTAATGTAAAACAGCAACAGTTCATCCATGATTAAGAAATATCTTTGTTTACACTCTGTTTTCCTTTCCAAACGCCTTAACAATGAGCAGAATGAGCAATGCTTGGAGGAGGAGGTCGAGTGGAGGTAGAATTCAGTATGGAAATGAGCTAGTTGCAGAAAGACAATGTCTAGGTGAGCCTGGCTTTGTATTAATTTGAACAAGAGAAATAATTTTGTTTATGCTGTCATTGTGGAAGTCCTTTTGTTAGTAATGGACCAAAAAAAGGTGAAATATACATAAATCAGATGGTATCTATGACTCACCAGACAAATCACAGAGCAGACTATTTGAGGTAAAACTTCAGGTGGAGTATTTGCCACTCATATTAATTATGAGAAATTGTTGTCTGAAAGCTGGTCTTAATGCATTGCCCTCACGACTCATCACTGCTGCTTCTGAATCACTCAGATAATTCTCAGAAGCAAGGGAGAGAGAGGTGTTGAAAGAGGAACAACCAAGACTTTCCTGATTTTCTCTGCATGTATTTGCTAAACTGAGGAAAAATGATATCTTACCTGAAGCACAAAGTCAAGATGCAAAATGGAAATTTACAGATAGAATTTGCCACCAGCTGAACAGCTGGAGTGGCCTCAGACCCAGCTGCTATAACCGAGCCCCAACTCACTGAGGCAAATAACAGAGAAGCAAAGGGAGAGTTTTTTGACTGGTAACTTGAGTTTCTTGCATCTAGCATTTGCCCTGTATTTCAGCTGCAGGCTGAAAGCTTTTTTTTTCCCCCAAATGAAATTTAAGAGATGTTTAGGAAGAAGCTTCAAACAGAATTTAATTTGGGCTTGTATACTAGCTGACTCATGGGTCTCCTACAAAAGACTCACCTTCATGGAAGATGAATGACCCATTTTTCACTCAAAATTTGCAGATTTTCTTTCATCTGACCATAAATAAACCCATCCAATTTTCTACCTAAGAAAAGATATAGTACAAGTATATCCAAATGTAGATAGTAGATATCGGGTTCCCTTTCGCTCTCTGCATTCCCAGATCTTTCATTAGCGCTAAACACGGTTATTGCAAGGAGCCTTCAGAGCAGCATCTGGCTTCCTGGGAGAGAGCCGCCCAGGCTGTGCCTGCTGCTGATGCTACCAAACTTCTTGTCCCACTCTGGGGGCAAACTGTGGGAAGGCGCGAAGGGAGGGACACCCTGGCTTAGAATCATTCCCACAAGATCCAGCCTTTCAAGACTACCTTCTTGCAAGCAAGCAATCCCCGTTCTTGGAGCAGTTATCTTGAAGAGGGGGACTTAGCTTCCTTACCTGAGCATACTAGTAAGACTGAGTTTCCAGTTCAGAGAAGAGAAAGGAAATTATTATTTGCATACCATCGTCATGCTTGTGCAATCATTCCAGAGCAGCACTGCGCTTAAATGTGGGACCGTACCTTTTATATAGTGATGGAAAAGCAGAGGCACATGGACAATGAGCACAGCGTGATGTCTCTTGGCCCTATTCTCATTTTAAATGATCTTATTTTGTCCGTGTTGTCTGCATATTGACATGACAACTAACCGGATAAAACTTAGCTAAGTACTGACCTCTCTGACATGTGATTTAAAACTGTCTCATAGAAAAATCTTTGAAGGATATCCAGCTGAAATTGAAGTATTCAGCATCAGGGCAAAGAGAACTACAATACATGAATACAGAGAGGACTATCCTTATGGTAATTCTGGCAGATGGCATAAGGTTGCAGGCAAGTAATAGAAAATTTGAAAACTAATGAAACAAGATTAACATAGGCCACTCCATTAGTATTTCTGCTCCCAGACAGCTCAGTTCTGACTATATTTTATAGCCTCATGGAATTAAAGCACTGTACTTACTGGCAGCAAAAGCAAATTAGATCAGAATACTGTTTGTGGATGATTAACTTGCATTTCCTTTCAAACTAAATGTGTGCACTTCAGTCCTTTGGAGCCACACACAGCCAAGTCTCAGGGAGTTTGAGGAACAGAATATAAGGTCCAGTACTTCATCTTAGGTGAAAAAAATTGGATAACCAGAGATCGAGGTGAATACAAGACTTTCGTAAACTCTCACAAATTTATATGGTGTCACTGCAGGACAGATTTTGCCTCCAAAAATCTGATTAGGGGAAAAAAAATGAACAAACTTTTCCTTATGCATCCACTGCCTTCTGTATGTTAACCAGACTGAATTAATTTGAGCAGATGTAAGGTATTTTGTGATCTGTCTTCTTCCAGTGACAACACAAGAAGGTTTTATTATAAAATACTTGTCACTGCTGATTTTTGGGATTCCTCTGTTGCAAACTGAGGGATAGAGTGGTTCTGAATGTGAAGACGTTTGTAAAGACTACACATTCCTGGAAAGTGGTTTTACTGTTCTTGATGTGCATAGCTTTCTCTAGCTATCAGAGGTCTGCACAAGGGAATTAAAAGGCAGAATTTAGGGCCAGCTTTTCATGTTTGGTTGCCGAAATCTGGGCAGCAAGAAGGGCTTACATACCTGGCTTGATATTGGGAATATTGAACATTTGCACTGTTACAAGTGACAGACAGAAGTTCAGCACTGCTGAAAACTGATCGGTCTACTAAGGAGGACTCAATGTGTGTTTGGAAGTCAGATTTCCAAGAGACTGAAGGGCCATATACTCCTTCAGGTGCACCAGTCCAACCATTAGATGCCACAGGCATTTACAAACATACACCATTCCTCATATGCCTAAAGCTCCACACCTATACACCTTGGTAGCATCCTCTGGATAAAAAGAGTACAAAACCACATACCTGAGTTCTGAAATGCCAAAAGGGCAAATGCGTGTCTGAATTCTAACGCACAAAATGTGTCCTTCTTCCTAGCTCACTTACCCCATCTTCTGAGACCGAACACAAGAAGACAACTTAAGACTCGGTGAAGGCTTGCTTCACCTGCTTCTGTAATCCGTCACACAAACTGTCTCTAAGCTCTCTAAGGTGTTGTTTTGGACTCCAAGAGCTGTCCCATGCACTGGAAAGGGCTGCTTCTTAATGTCTGTGTCACTCTCCACTAATACATTACCCCCCCATGGTGGAAAGGCAGCCCACTGATGCTACTCCTGTCCCCTGTGTTTTAATCATTTGCACCCAGTTGTCATTTGCAGAGGCTCAGATTCATTTCAGAAGAACCCCCTCAGCCCCTGACTTTAGACTGAGCAGAAGCACCTCAGTTAAGAGCAATGTCGCCTTACACGCAGTAGGCAGATGTGAAGAGGTGCTAAGTGAGAACCAGCAGCAGCTGGTGAACTGTCTCTCTTACTAGAGATACCTTAACTGCAGAAGCAGCCTATGGTGACTATACTTCTGACTTGGGCAATCCCTGAAGCGGGATGCAGCTCTCTACTGTGGAGTTTCCTATTTTCTTCATGCTGAATCATCTCCTGCCACCCCTTCTTAGACCAAGCAATCTGTACCCGTATGGGCTGCACCTCCTGTTGCTGTATCCCTGCTGATACACGTTCCTGCACTGTGGAGGAAATTCCTTGATGCATCAATACAATTTCTTAGAGTGAAGTGGCTCCTAAATATAGTAAATCTCAGGGATTAATCGGTGGAACTGACCTCTTTTTGCTGCTGAAAAACAAGAAAATCCCTATCAGTGCATTCTGTTAAAATAGCCTGAAAATAAATTATATGTTGCTTTTATGATGACAGTCATGCAGATTTATATTACTATTATAAATTATGACTACAGTTACTTCAAGTAATTTTGTTATTTGTCTTTCAGGGGCTTATCGCACAAAAAGAAAAAAGGGCAGTGACCTGATATCTCATGTGAAAGATAAAGACACATAAACTGTCTAAACAGCTACCTCACTACACGTGGAGAAGAAAATAATTTTTATGTAAATGGAGTCTGAGACCAAAATGCCTTTCTCCCTCACCTCCTTTCTATTTCATGATTAAATAAATCATAAAGCTGTCACTAGAGACCATGTAGAAGGAAGTCTCAAATGGTAGAAATGAGAGCTTTCTGCATTTGTCTACTTTTAATTTCAAAAAGTATTTTGAATTAAAAAAAGAAAGAGAGTGAAAAAATAGCATAATGTTATTCCCATAGCTGATTTCTCAGGAGTACAAACAAGCTCTATGTCCTCTCGTAATAACACAATGGATTTTCAAAAACAAACACAAATAAATTAAAATTAAATTATGATCCATACATTTAATTGAGATTCACAGTGTCTGATGCTTTTCAAATTCAAATTACCACCAGTAATTTGCACAGTGCATCTTTTTGCATAACTTATGCAGCTAAAGCATAGGTCATAGCTTCTCCAGTCCCCTGTTTGTTTGTTTTTTTTTTTTGTTTTTTTTTTTTTTTTTAATAGAGATATACTTCTGTCATAGTGCTGGAATTTTTGCACATAAAACATGAATAATAATTTACAATTTTTCATAGATGCACCAGCTCATGTTGTACAGCACTTAGAGTGCAGTACAGAAAGTGGGCAGGGAAAACCAAGCAGTTTTGTGTTGAAGAACAGACCAAAATTTAATTCTTCTGTCATTAGAACAAATACGCAAAAAGTAACAACAGTTGTTTTGTGTCAGAGGTCTCTGGTCTTCAGCAAATAAGATTAAATACCCCAGTGATAACACAGAATTCTGTGCAGATCAGCCATGTCACTTCGGAAATTGAATATACACGCATGTCTTACCTAAGAGGGGTGTGAATTTGAAGCTGTAGGAACTAAATCATGGACAGCATCTACCAAAAAGGAGCTACTCCAGTAAGAGGTGTGATGGCATAGTTAAGATTTAGTCCACAGTGTTTGCATTCAGGACAACTTCACTGGGTAGTGAAGTTCTTAGTCCTTGATCTTGTAGATATTTCAGTTTTTAATTAGTGTGACCTGAGGAAAAGAAGGCCTTTGACTACAGGAAAACATTTTTTAAGCATGGATATTTAAAAGCACACACACAGCCTTGGGTGCCTAAAAGGTTGTGATCCTCCCCAGCTACATGGGGATGCATTTCAGGACCATGTTTGGTACTCCACACTCACTGGGAATGAAGGTGACTGTGGATGTCTTTTTGTGGAAAAAGGACCCAAAGAGGAGTCCCCAACATGTGGAGTGTGCTGTGTGGGCTGGGGTGTGAGGGGACACTCTCCATGGTGGTACTCCCTCGGGGGGATGGCTTGAGCCATCCTCCCAAGACAGCACCGGTGATTTGCTGGTGGTGGGAATCTTGGCAGCAGGATTTTTCTTCCTGATGTTTACCCCTCTGATGACAACTATTACTCTCCACATCTTCCTCCCCTATTTGTTGGACTGAACAAGCTCGGGACTCTTCACATCTCCTGTCAACCCACAGGTTCTCCATCCTGCTGGTCATCTGAACAGCAACTGAAATATAAGCCCGTATGTCTGAGGGAGTAAATGTCTCTTTTCATGTTGAACCCGGGAAATGCAATGTTTAACCATGCAGGAGTAAGCTGAAGGGTGGCGTTCCAAAGGTGCAAGGAGGAAATGTTTTAGGCAGCTTGTATTGTGAACTAGCATGATGTTTTTGCATGGGAAGAAAGGGGAAAAATCCTTTAAAACCACATAGGAACATCACCAGAGACACTATTTGAACTGTTAGTTAATGGTAAAACGAAATATTTCCTACCCATGAAAGTACAAATCATGTATTGAATCAGATTCCAAAGATGATGTAGTATGATAAGAAATGCCAAAAGTGATATGCAGAATGCTAACTCCTGTGAGAAAATAAGAAGAGTGCTTCACCAGTGTTGTCATGACACAAACTAGTCATTATCACTACGTTCAGGGAAAAAGTTCTGTTTCCACAGCACTTTTCCATGATATCCTTTGATTGGAGAAAGGGAGTAAAAACAATGGCGTGAGGAACATTAGCTGGGGTTTTAAAAAAATAAACAAATACGGCATTTCAGAGCATGTCGTCTAAAAATCACATGCAGGAAATAAACAAAGTTGAAGTTCACATACTTAAAAATGATCACTGCCACATGACAGAGGCCATTTTGCTTGTGACATAGACACATTTCAGCTCAGATCTGCAAATCTGACCACAGCATCATCTCATGGCATCACCGTTCCTACCTATCTTGGTCTATCTGCTTTTTCTGTTCTTCAGCCCACTCTGCACCTTTCTGCTTCTCAAGCTTTCCTGTCCTTTCCTCTCTCTCTGGCCCAGGAGCAACTCCATCCTCAGCTGCACCCCCTGCTCCTTCCTCCACCCATCCCCAGAACCACATGCTGCTCTACTCAACATCCTCCTCCTCCCAAAATGTCAGTGTCATGCATGATCCAGGAAATATCAAAACCCAGCACCCCCAAATTCACATACCAATGGGAACTGACATCTTTCTCATGCGCCTGTTTTTAGTCCTGGTACTCGCTGATGAAGACAGCTGGGTACCAGATTGCTGCTTTGGTGTAACTGAAAACCACTGCCACTTTTTTTTCAAACAATTGTCCACATCAAACATCAATTTTGCTCCTTTACTTGCTGGTGGTAAATCAGGATCCAGGGAAGCAGACCACAGTCAGACAAGCTCCCAGGAAATTTATCCTGTAAGGATTTTACCTGCCTATTGTGAGGTTTGGCTATCCAGTCATTAGTGGAACTGATACAAAGAAACAGCAGCAATTAATTTCACTGTGAATTTACCTGCTTTGTCAGCTCGTTTGGAACATACTTAAGAAGACAAGGTAATAGCAGCCAATTTTAAAATACTTTTTTTTTCATTCCACTCAAATATTCTCAAATCAAACCCTGACTTGAAAAATAGCTGCTGAAATTTGGGAGTCAAATGTTGCTTTTGTTAAGACAGTTAAGGCAGTGAGAATCCTTCCACCACCAAATTCAAGTGTCATTGACTAAAGCCTCCAGCTAAAACATAAGTATCCCTTTTACCAAATCTGTATGAACTCCTTCTAACTGTTTGCCTGCCACGTTATGGTTTATCATGGTAGGGCTGCTTAATACGCTAAATGGTTGATTCCAACTTTAAAGGAAACAGCATGAAATACTTACTACCCACTTGTGCTTTTTCACACACACACACATAATCTCCTCTCATCGCACACATACAGGTAATTGCTTTGTTAAAACATATGGCTTAAGCCTGTAAATCAGGATGGTTTAATTTAGGGAGTGCTGCTCACGTGCTGGTAGCCAGGCACTGGAGCAGGAGCAGGTGTAGTGTGCAAATCCTTCACACACAGCTCCCACAGCTCTGTTCCTTGGATCTTTGACCCATGTGGAGTTTGTACACATATGCAGAAGAAGGAATATTCAGATTCAAGTTATCCCAACTGTAACACGGCCATTTTAAGGCAAGCAGCCTCCTGTACCCAACACATCAGTTTCTGTTATCCCATCATGCTGCTGGTAGTCTAACACAGAACTGGAATATATGATCTTCATGCTCTCCTTTAATCAAGTCCCAATAATGCTTGCAGGAAACCCTCTGCAACAGATCTGAACCCAGGAAATCACACTGCTTACTGAGAGGCAATCAAACACACAAGAAGGCTCTGGGTATTTGCATAGCTCTGTGTTCACACGGGGAAACCATACGCTCCAGGTGCAGCCATGGAGCCGCAGAAGACAAAGCCAAGCCATAGCTGCTCTATGCAGCAGCAGCAGGATGGCATGTGATGCACACAGGCTTTCAACAGGTGATGAGAATAATCTCATGCACAGGATTTGTCTGCTACTAATGCATGCAAATATCTGATTGTGCTGAGGCATTGCCAGTCTCTCCAACAGCTCCTGAGCATATGTGTGAGCAACTCGGGTAACAGCTCACATAAGCGTGGTGCACTGGCAGTTCAGCACAAGCAACCATTGACATGCTACTCAGAAGCTGAAAAGTCAGCCTGACACATATTGAAACCACTTGTAAATCCAGTGGATTTGCTGAAATTACAATTTATGCTGTTTCCATATTTCCAAAATTATTCTCATTCTTTAGCATGCAGAGGAAAATTAAGTCACATTTTCCTTAACAATTGCCGTTCCCGCCTTACTGCACATCACAGCCCTCTGGGGTGACTTTGGTAGCACTGACCTTGGATGTCGCCGCAGTGGCATTAGTTTCCTTACCACTCCCCGGTGCACTCTCCTCGATCGCTGTTGCTGCAGGGGCTTCTGCCTTCTTTGTACTTGTTTCCAGAGAAACAGGAGGCCCTACTTTCCCCAACCCACTCACCGGGGTTGAGCTTGGACTGCTTGATTGCCGTGACTGAGCCTTATACCAGCTAGGGTAAAACAAGGGATCGATGGTTTCTGCTGTGGCCGGCATTTGAGTGTCAGACTCTGGGGTCTGTTGAGAACCGCTTGGTGTCACAACCTCATCCTTAATCAGGACAGATAAAGACAAGAACAAGCAGAGTGCACCATGTTACCTTCCCTTAGTCACGTTGCTCTGCATGCCATCTTTGTTATATTTCACTGCAAGGAATAGATTTGTCCTAGTATATGGCCCAGAGGAATTAAAATCAAAATGCAAAGCAAAAGCAACAACCATTTGAACAGCATGGATATGGGAAAGGAAATAAGTTACCCAAAAAATAAAGTAGGAGGGTAGAATTAGCTGGGAAGGGGATGCTGACTGAGAAAGGAGTGAGCAAGTGGTTCCTTAATTCACACAAACACCCAATTCAGTCCTAAAAATATAAGAAATTCTGCATAAGAGCACAATGAACCAGTACCAGCCATGAGCGATAGGTGCAGGTACTTCGAATGGCTTGTTGGGTTTTGGGTTAAGAACAACATGTTTGTTGATATGAGTAATCAGAATAAGAGGAATACAAAGACACTGGAGAGAAACATTTGCCCACCACCCTTGCTATCAATGCTATAAGGCAAGCACAGTTGCTCTGCCAGAAGAGGAGCAGCCGGCTGAACTGCACCTCTCTACCTGCATCAGGCTCTCAGGGCTCATCCACGCAGTACCTGGTATCACCACAGCATTTCTGCTTTGCCTTTCTTACAACAGAAGGCAAAAGCTGAAATACAGGTATCCCACACACCACAACACTCACATGCCATGTCTGACCATGCCCTAATGGCATTTTACAGTTGCTACAGCAATTGGACCTTTCCCATTTTAGCCTTAGAAGTGAGGGACTTCATGTTAATGGGCAGAATTTCTTATGTCTAGTTCCTGTTTGTAGAAAAACCTAAATCAGTTAGGTGACGTAAATTTAGTTAAGTTAGAGCAAATCCTCAAAAGACGAACTTTGGTTAAATCAATAAAGCCCGATTTGAGAGCATCTTCACACAACTGGTGCTAACTCACTTATGTCTTCAAATCAAAGCAAGAATGAATCTACAGCATTTTCCCCCCTTTTTATGTGGGCAGCTTGATATAATAAAAAAATCTTTACATGCTCTGTTGTTATCATACTGGCCTCCTCAAATATCTTCACAGCAGCCTTTACTCGCTCAGCAACTTCACTGGGTAAATTGCGTAAGAGGAGAATTTGCTAAGTTAATTTTATGTAAGACCAGCTAAAGTAGCACATGAAGTATATTTTTATGTAGGTCTTTTAGATTATGCGGCAATTATGGGCTCATTCTAATCCCATTCCTTAAATAAAAGTGCCGGCCTAAATTATTCACACCCTGAATCTGTTTGCTGCTAGGTTGTAAGCGGCAGTTTCCTCTCCTGTTTGGTGTATAATATCCCTGCATCCACCTAGACAAGATCCACAGGATGATCAGAGCAGAAGGCAGAAAACGCCATTCATAGAAAACAGATTAGAAGTATTATCTAAAAGTTGGTGGTGTAAAGCTCAGTAAATCCAGAGGGAATGTCAAATTCTCCTAGTATAAATATTTTAACAACCATTTCATTTATAATAGTTAGTCTGAGTTAAATCACAGCAAGCATAACATCCATTGTAAGACGCTTAACTCCCAAACTGAAGCTCTTTTTTCTATATCTTATGTACCCCATATATATCTCAATTCACCTAACAGTGTAATTTTTTGCCTATCAAGCAATACATATGCAGGTCAAGAGGACAGGGTGTAGTTGCGTGTGTGTGTACAAGGGAAATAAACAATTTTGCTCTCCAGTGCATCGACTCCCTTAGCTGTGCTCCTGATGTATGGTGTCTACAGGCCACAGGGCAGGTTTTTCTTGCCCTGCCAGGGTGCACTCAGCATAGCTGTCAGGGCAGCAGGGCAGCAGGGGTGCTTACCTGAGCAGCAGGGACAGTGGGTGGTGGCACCGGAGTGGGTTCAACTGGGGGCTCTACCACTGCACTCTGGGGTTCGGGGTCCTGCTGAGGTTGTTGTGGTGCTCTCTCATCCCCTTCCTCTTCCACCTCTTCCTCCTCCTCCTCTCCTGATGACTCTGTGTGGACCTCATCCAAATCTTCACCATCCACTGTCTCGTCCTCTTCCTCTTCTCCCTCCTCCTCTGATAGGACACGTGTAAAAGGACAGGGCTGAGAACCACATGAAGGTAACTACAGTCTTTAAGTAATTGCAAAGCCATTTACAATTGCATTGGCAAAGCTACTGATAATCTGCTGCCTGGCAGAGGACGCAGGCTGGGGAGAGGGCATTGGTGAAGAGCCTGCTCCCCCCAGCCTGGACTGGGCAGTGTCATGGAGCTGCCAGCAGGCACTTCGTGGCAGGGAGGACACTGAATGCACACGCTGTGTGTTAAAATCTTAAGCTGGCCCTTTCCATGGGAAGGAGGCGAGAAAGTCCTGCCAACGCAGTTATCTTCATGAGGGATGTGCAGCATGGCCCCACGTATTCTGGGGAGAGGATACCTGGTCTGACACAATTTGGCAGGAAAAAAAAGTCTCTCTTGCAATTTTAAGTATATGTTTGTTTCAAACACCATTGAAGGCATCACAACAAATCTTTGCCAGGTCAGTGCTTTCAACACGACTGGAAGTTTGGGATAGCAACCTCCCTAAAACTAGACTGCCAAACTTGGTCAAACCATTGCTTTTGCACCATCTGACACATCCTGTTGTCAGCATTTGTGGCTTGGCTTTTTTTCAGAGGGAGCCCTCTAACAATGCTTTTTCTTTGCATAATCACACTATTCATACTCACAAATGTCAGATGTTGTTCAGAGCCATCCTAGCACTTCAGAGAAGTAAACTTAGATGGATGCATTAACCCAAGATCCAAACTGGCTGTGCATTTTACACAGGTTATGGCTTTGCCTGAATATGTAGAAGGAATGTAGATCTGCAAACTAAGTAACACTCTCATAGTGGATAAATGTTTCTGCAGACAAATACGCTTCTATAAGCAGAGCGCTGAACCTCTGCTGCCCCGTCCCCTGGCTGCAGAGGACCTCATTGACTGTAGTAGGATTTTCAAATACAGGACTGAACTCCCTGTTGCCAAAGCCCTTGCTAATGCCTTGTCCCCAAGAGGCAGGTGTCACATTCCCTACCACACGGTGGGGGTGTGTGTCTGGAGCATGAGGTTCCGATCTTGGCAGATGCACACACGTGCCAGGGATATGGCAGGTCACAGGGACGAACTGGGCATGACACCGTGACTAGAGATTGTCCCAACCAGGATAAATCCCTGGAGGTTCGTGACCCTGCGAGATGGCACCTGCTCCTCTGCTGCTGACTGGTGCCACAGATGTTGTCCCACTACACGGAGCCTGTGCCAAGTACAGCTAGTCCATGGATCCCAACCGACAAACTGCGCAGCAGGCACGCCAGGTCCCTCACAGGGAGCAGCCCTGCACTCAGAGTTTATCATAAGTTGTGGCGGGGGAGTAAGCAAGAGGTGGCCTCTGCATGCGAGTTAACTGGGCTGATGAAAGTAAATGTAAATGTACTAGTGGAATCCAATGCTAGCAAGAAAATTAGAGATATCCAGGTGACTATTACTGCTGCCTTCTAATAGAAGAGAACTGCTTATTTTGAAACATTTATCTCCATTAACTTCTTGTGGCTTACTCTGTAAGGAAAAGTATAGATGAGCCTAGATTCCAGGCTGTCCTGGGTTAAGCAGAGACAGAGTTAACTTTCTTCATAATAGCTAGCAAGAGGCTGTGTTTTGGATTTGTGCATTTACTTTGGTAAATGTAGAATTGCAACTTTGCATTATTATATAGAAATATTGAGCGTGTTTAGTCATGATGTCATGACAAATGACATAAGATGTTAAATGCATGAAAGGGGATGACAATTTTTGTTTCCCTCTCTAAATCCATAATCTTGAATTTCAATTATGTTTCTATTACATTTCTGGATTATTATAATAAAAGAGTTTTAAAAAGTACCTTTCATAAACATTTCTTTCAGTAGTAAACATTCTATTTCTTTAAAAACTTTCTAGAGCAGACAAGCCATACCATAAGAGCATCTTTTAGGGAAAAAAGGACTTTATAGGCTGATGTAAAAGCTTTATTTTGTAGTCCCTTCACATGAGGAGACAGTAAAGATCATGGGTTTAGGAAAGTGTTGAGGCCACATAAAAGGTAAGATCAATGGTGTCAACAGATTATGTGTTTTTGACTGTGATGGATTTTTGCTTTTGATTATAATTGATACAAAATTGTCTAGTTACACTTTGGGATGGAGAGAAATATCTGATTCAAGTTTTCCTACTCAGTATCATCATGTAAATTACACACAGCCGCAATTTAAGAAAGCAATTTAGGTGAGATAAATGACATACCTCTGTCAAAATCAATTTCTCGTATTATCTTTTCTTCTCTACTGAGGTTCACTGTGAATTGGTTCATATTTTCATACCCATCCTCTATTTTTTCCATTTGAAATCCTTTAGATGCTTCAGTAATTCTAAAACAGAGAGATTGGTTATTGGCACTTGGATTTGCAGATACATTTGTAATTTGTAATTCATTATAAAGATCAAGAATCTCAAGTTTAAATACTTACTTTTGTAGCAATGTTTTGGCATTCTGTGAAAACAAAAAGGAAATAACTGACTTCTTAAATGGTTCCATTTCTTCAGAGATTTTATGCATTGAGATCTCATTCTTACACTGGCGCTTCTAAACACACTAATATGGGCCTCATAACCGACAACCATGAGATCTATGAATGAGATAAAATTTGGATACTAATGCAGTACACTCAGTATATGTCTGAGTAAACCCTTTAGTTCTTTGAAGACTTTCTAATTAAAATATGAATATGATGGGAAATATGTACAATTTCTACAAAAATGAAATGGAAATATTTTTGCTCTTTCCTCGTGTGTGTTTGTGGTGAAAAGTAATTGTTCCGTTACCAATTTTAGTCATAGTAACTGTGTCTTTGACTATCCATAAGGGCATACTTCTGGAGCCACAAAATTTTATTTGTCTGGAAAGAATATTGTACTCTTCAAAGGCAATTCTTTGATGAAATAAAGTTTGTTGTTTTTTCTTTTTAAAAAAAAACCAAAACAAAACACCCTTCCAGTCTTTAGTACAGAGGAACTGTAAACTTGCAGGACAATGAATTCAGTCGACAGGCTGCAAACAGTTTACTAATCAGCTCTCCTAAGCTTATAGCAGGAAAACAGAAGGAAAAAGGAAGTGAAGTAAGGGCATGAAAATGTGACTTAGAACATAAATATTTAATTCTTGGAAAGTTAATCACTCTGGCAATATGCAAATGAAACCTATATCTCACAGAAGTTCATATTGACATATACTGTAGTGGTGGGACAATAAAGATATGTTGGAAAATGTTAAAATTCCTGTTTCTTCTTTGGGGAACGGAAATTCGTACACAGGGTAGCATATTTTTGTGCAAACAGCAAATACTCACGTTCTTGTTTTGGTTACTATTCACAAGAAGGCTAGTCATTTGTCTGTGTTGACTCAAGTGTTTAAAAAACGAGTTTGTACAAATGTTCACTCAAAGGTGACCAAACTCTGAATGTGCCTAAAATTGAGAAATTCTTAAATAATAACCCATCATTCTTTTTCTATCTCTATTTATAGACTTTATACCTGCAAAAACACGGCCATTTCTGGTTCTTCCATGAACTGGATTCCTGATTCAACCAGCTTTGACACAGCTTCCAAATGATCCGCATACTTCTTCATCAGGGAGCGGACGTGTTCCAGTTTCTCCTCTTGGGTTCTAGTGATTATTTGTGTCATCTCATTTTTTCTTTCTTCCAGTACAGAATAGAGATAATCAAATTTTTCACACAGCTGCTCTTTCTGTCGTCTGCAGCATTCCTGTGAATCATTTGGTTTATGTTAAACATGTTATGTTCTTAAAAGGGTTTCTATTTTTACAGTTACTTGGAAGCATTTTTATCAAAGAAATTCATTTTTCTGAACAGTGCAAAGGATTCTGAATGACCCAAGAGACTTTTATAATTTTCAAAATCCAAGCTATTGGAACAAAAGTTCTAAAACTGTTCTCAAAGTCTGAGTTTCAAGCCACTGAAAGCCCCCAAACAGGTTATTGTATAACTTGTCAGTCTGCTAAAAAATTTTGAAAGGTATTTATGATGCCTGTAGTGATACATCAAAGTCTGCTGAAAGAGTAAAAATCCCCATCATATTAGCAACTGGGTTCATTTTCACAAACAAAATTATTTTTAAAGGAGCAATCATCTCAAATCAGCTCTAGAGAATTTTCTTTTTCTACCAGAGAACCTGGAACTATCCTGGCTGAGCTTGATTTCACATACACCCTCTTTAGACTCTGTTTTGACAACAGGTGTCCATTATATTACATTTACTGTGCACTGACTGAGGTAGAGGTACCACAAAGAAAATGGTGTGTGACTAAAGCACAAAGAAGGAGGAATCATGTTCCAACCCTACATTCAGGCACTAATTTGCACATCATTTTTTGAGACACTTTTATTGTCCTTCCAACCAGACAACAACCAGTTGAATGCTCTCTGACAAGAACACACTGCACTTGCAAGGGAGGATTTATGGAGAGTAAATCAAAGACAGGTTATCTATGATGTTTGAGGTCCACCAAATAGATGTACTTGAGTCATCTGTATGCCCTAGCACACACAGATGGACATAACCTTGTTGTGGTTACATCTAGTTGTGGATGGTGGTGATTATTTAAATCTCTTTCCTAGGAACTGAGGCTGAATCAATTCCTCATCTTCGTCCCTTCAGGCATAATGCTGAGACCCTGGCAGCACAGGATTATTAGCAGTCCCACAGTACTTTTGGAAGTGATAAGACTGATTATTCATAGCACATTGCCAGAGATAATCCCACTTTTTCCTAACTTTCAGACAGAGCTATTTTCTATGAGTGGTGGGTGACAGTCTGCTCTGTGTCATTCAAAGGAAAAAGCCTTTCGAAGATGGATGTGTGGCCAAAAATCACTGTCTACATTGAGTGATGGAGAGCGAATACAGATCCTGTTGCATTTACCCAAGTATCCACCTCTGCTTCCCAATGAGGAAGACTAGGCTAAACAGGCACTCCTAATTTAAAACTCTTTGTGGAGGGGCAGTCTTGTCCTGTTGTCATGGTTTTTAACCCCTGTCAGCAGCCAAACACCACAAAAACGGCTTGCTCACCCTCCCACCTCCTGAGGATGTGGGAAGAGAATTAAAGCGGTAAAGGGAAAAAGGACTCGTGGATTGAGATTAGAACCATTTAATAACTAAACTACAATAATATTGGAAATAATAATAATGATTATAATAGTAACATATACAAATACACAAATGAGTGATACACAGCGATGCTGCTCAGCACCTGATGACCAAGGCTCATCCTGTTCCCGGATAACGATCCCAGAGCAGGGAGAGTCCCGAAACTGCAATCCTGGAACAGAGGTAAAAGCCCTAGTGTCCGAGAGACTGAGACAACCACGAGAGAGGGGTGACCTAGAGGGAGATGACCCAGAGCAAGAGACAGCACTTCCAGACAGAGCCTCATCTCTATACTGGGCATGCCGTGCATGATATGGAATAGACCATTTGCCAGTTTGGGCCTCAAACCTAAACCTAAGGTTGAATCCTAGGCTAGTAACTGTGGCTGTGCTCCCTCCCAGCTTCTTCTGCACCTGCAGACACTGACACAGCAGAGAAGCTGAAAAGTCTTTGGCTGTCCTGGCAGCAACTATAAACATCTGTATGTTTTCAGCCTTCTCCTCAGCACAAATCCAAAACACAGCCTCACACTAGCTACTATGAAGAAAGTTAACTCTGTCTCAGCTTAAACCAGGACACCTGCCCTTCTGGAGGTCCTTGCTACTTCTCAGAAATTCCTGATTTGTGAATTAGAGGGTGGGGATAAGGAAGCTTTCAAACTAAGGGAGTCACAGTTCCTGTCATTTTATTGTTCAGATCTCAAATAATCTTTCTCTCCTCTTTCACTCCTCTCTTACTTTTCTCCCAGTGTTTCCTGGAGTTCCACTTGCTCCAAACTCTTCTTCAGTTTAGTCTACAACAACCTCCTCTGAAATGTCCCTCAGATTGCTTGTTAAACAACTTTAATTTCAGGACAGGTGTGTGCTATCTTTGCCATTTCACACAGGACAAGCATTAGGAGAAGAGCAAAAGAGTGAAAGCAGGGTGCCCTGAGAGGTCCTTCCCTGTCTCTAAGCTCTAATATATAATATTTCCTGCCAGCAGAATTACAGTGTTGTGAACATCAAGAGCGAGAGTGCAAAACCTTAGAGCAAATGCTGAAATATTTCTGAAATTATCTTTTTCTGTATAAAATGTTCCCATATAAAGTCTCTGCCTGATGGAGTTACCCTAGGTAGATTTTGAGTAATAAAAAAAGTTAACAAATACATAACTTTCCATTCTAAAAAATTCTCAGCCTTTTTGTTTTTTAAAGCACAGATACCAGAAAAAAAAAAGAGTCCTTGCCACTGAGAATGAGTTGCACCACTTGTTCTGAAATACCTGTATTGACTGGCCTATGCTATTAACATTTGAAAGAAACACGGTAGTTTTTCCTTCATTATTTGACTCATATAGTTTACAAGATGAAACTTAATTATTTGTTATAATTTTCCAGTATGTATGTAGTATTTTATGTTCACTTTTTTTTATTTTCAGTATAATATGTGAATTTTGTCCACTTTTCAATCAGTTAAAGGCTATACTCAGGTTTTTTTGTTTTTTTTTTTTTTTTTTTTTTGGCTTGGCTAGGAGCAATAGCTAAATATAGATCTGTAGGCTATTTCTTACTCCAGCTAAAAGAAAAATGATAATGTATTTTCTACTAGAGCAGATACTTATTGTTCTCAGCAAAGTGTTAAATAGAGAGAAGAGACAATCCTGGATTATAAGCGTTATTTCCGTGTGTGCACATTTCTCAGCTCCAGCTGTAGCTTTTCATCTTCAAGGACAAACTGATGTCAATTCAGACAAAGCTGTTATTTGGTAGGAAATGTGATTTACTTGAAATGTAACACAGAAGTGCCAAGGTAAGCTCCAAGATCTATTATGCAATCTTTGACTTTAAAGGTGAAAAGCCTGTTAAAACATCTGAAGGTAAAATGGCTGCACTTTCTCTGGGCTTTGAGTTTAAAGTTTAGACTTTAAACTGAGTGGATGGCTGAGGAAGCTAGTTTCAGAAACAGTTGTGTTTATTAAGGTATTTTTAGCACAGTGTTTTCTCCATAATTCACATTAGGTGTTTGAAGTTTTGTTTCTGGTTCAGTTAGTTAAACTTAAGTGAGTATAAGCTTTTGCTTTTGCATCATTCAAATTTCTGCAGTTAACCTACTTGAAAGGCTCATTTCTGTCTGCAAAGTCCTGATAGCAGCCAATTTCATCCTTGCGACATGAAGGCTTCCTGACTACAAAGTTCTGACTGCTGATAATGTGCTCTCTCATTTACTTGAGCTTTATGTTCTTTGAACCAATCTTGGGCATTTTCTGTTCTTCCTTGCTCTGAGGAAATAGAAGCCTTGGGCAATTGTGTATGTAGATTGTGGAATCAATTTTTCTTACCAAATAGAATCTATACATCTTGGATTAACTTCTTTTTCTCTGCAGTTTCTCTTTTCTGCTCCAGTTCTGAAGGGTCAATATAATTCTAATTGGGCTGAGAGGGTTGCAACTCCTTCACTTGATGCTTCATCAAACTCTGATCATAAAATCAATTCATATGTGCTCCTTTCAGCCTATTGCTCTGTGATGCTCAAATCAGTTGGAGCTGATATTTATATTTGCTTTGCTGGTGAAAACCTCTTGGAGGAAACAAAAACCACTTCTGCTATTGAATGACAAAAAAAGCCAATTCCAGCTCTGCCAGAGCTAGACCTTTACCAGAAAATCCAGACTCACAGTAAGAGCCCAAACTCTTCCCTCCCATGAGCAACAAAACAAGACTCCTTAAAGGACAACAGAGATACATTAAATAACTACTTCTGCACAGGAGGCAAAGTAACCAAAGACAGAACTCACTGACATACGTAGGAGCTGCGCTGTGGCTACGCTATGGCTGGGATTAAGGCTCTGCTCACAGGACCAGACAGGCCTTAGACTAATGCTCGTGTTTTACAGCTTTAGCACCTGATCTTAGATGTGAAATGAACTGCTGGGAGTTGACGGCATTTTGTTGGATGTCCTTTTAACTTCAGCGATATCCTATGCCACTAAGCGTGATGAGCAAGATGTGCTGATGTGGATTAGCCTTACTCTTTGTCCTCAACCACATGGTCAATGTCAGAGGCAGGCTGCCAAACAGGACTCATCCTTTGGTAGAGGCAGTACGGCTGATACTGCACAAAGCCTCAGGTAATGTGCAAAATGATGTGGGAGTGCAAAGTGAGGTCTGTTAAAGAATGGTTGTTACCATCAGTTTAAAAGATGCAACTTCACACTGAGATATCTGAATTTAGAGGGGTGGCACCTACCTCAACATTCTTGCAGGTCTCCTCCAACTGTGTGACTATCCCTTGCACTCTGTCATTGCTCCCCACCAGGACCGCGATGCCGTCGCTCAGCTCGGACTAGGCAGTAAGGGGAGAGCAAGTGGGAGGAAGTTAGACACCATCCCACTTCAGGGTGGCACATCTAACAGATGACGAATGAGCTGTACCAGGGTATTAGTTCTTCTTTCCACCAGAAGAGAGGAAAGTTGGAGCTTTACCTGCCCACGAGTTACCCATTAGTACTTTGACATTTGTTTCCTCTCCCAAAACACGGTGAAAACATTGACATTCTGAAACTTTTCATTTCTCCATGAAGCTTTGGAAAGGAGGAAGCACTTTGTTCTGGGAGGCTCTTCTGGTGTTTTTGTCTGAAGCACTATGTTTCAGCAGCCCCAAAATATTCCCTTTGGGTTTGTTGAGAGAAAAGTCTTTTTCTCTGGAGGGACTTTTTTTAAGTGTCTGCCTCTAGCCTCACCACTGTAGTATTTCCCTGATGACTGTATTTCTCGGCTCTGGAGAGAAGAGGTGGCCCATGGACCTGGATGGACGAGGGTGCTACAGAGCCCCTGGCACAAGGGTAGTGGGGTTGGGGCTGTGGTGAGCAGGAGAAGGGAGAAAAGGCAGAGGAAAAGGTGCAGGCTGAGCCACATGAGTGGAAAAAGGGAATGGCCTAAGTGTGGTGAGGCAGATGACTGTGGGCTGTCCTTAGAAGAGGAGACACAGAGAAGGAGTCCCTAGGGAATTTGGTGAGGGTGCTGGGGGGGGGAGGACAAGGGGCCCTTGGCACACTGCTGTAGTGACAGAGGCAACCATGTCTGTGGCCTCCACAGCTTTGTAAAGAATCCTTTGAAGCATGCATCCTGCTGCCTCAGGGTTACACCTCCAGTCTTAAGCAGCCCCTTTCTGCAGGCACTCTGTGAGGGACACTGCTGCTTGCAAATCTCCACTCAAAGGGAGTGATCAGAGACATGTATTTGGTCCAAGAAACTTCTCCTCCTTTCCCCTCCCTTTTTGTCTGAAAAGGATGTTTGTAACTACTTTCCTAAAGTGCCTTCTCATTTGTAGTTTCCACACACAAGCATCTATGTGACAAAGTTGAAGGCTGGAATTGCAAACTTGGCCTGTCTGATTGCTTGCCCCACAGGGGCCCTCCAGAAAAATGAGCTGTTTATCTCAGGAGGATAACCCAGTGAGTCAGGTTTTAAATTAATACTGTATTAAAAATAAACAAGTCTTTTACTGGTGACAGCAAGGGCAGAGGATGTTAGGTACATCCTGTGCTGCCAGTTATTGAATATTCCTGCATTCACTTGCAGAAGGAGGTTTTTCACTTAATTTTTCTTAAAAATGGGATGCCTAAAGGCAAAAGTGCCTGATAGATAACTATTTGATTTGTAATGGTCTGTTCTCTTTCCAGTTCATGTGTTGGAAATCCCACTTGATCTAAAAACACTTAAAAAAAAAAAAATATTAGGAACCCCAAAAGAGAGATCTTCAGCTTCACATCAAATAGCTGTCTAAAATGTTTACTCACTATACCAATGAAAATTGGAACAATGCAATACCTTTCCATGTGATTTCTTATAAATCTATTTTGCTGTGTTTCTAAACAGTTCCTACAAATTAGTGTGACACTTTCACTCACACACAGGAATGGCAAAGGCAACCCCAGGCCCCTTTGGAAACTTGCAGGAAACCCATGGGAATACTTTCCTGTCGACAGTCCTGTCAGCCGCTGGGAGGATTATGAAATACAAAAAGATATTTACCTTCTGTTGCTGGTAAACATTTGTGAGAGGAGCAACTTGACAGTCTTTGTGGGCACCAAAGACTTTGCACAGGGAGCAGGTGGGCATTTCACAGTTCAAACAATAGATATTAATTCTCTCATCTTCATGCTCTTCACACATTGGCTGGTCACACTTCCTTTCGGGTCTGCAAAAGGAAACGGGTTTAAAACAAATTTGTAATCAGAAACTCATGAGCACCAACATTTAAGGTATCAGCAGAAAATAGGGTACATATGTATAGCAGTGTCCAAGACTGACCTGAACACGCAGAGTAGACTCAAACCTGCCACACAGCATGACTAAATAAACAGCAGTATAGCTTACTGTCCTGACACAACAGTGATGACAATACAGCAGCATGACTTCATACGGGGATTCCACCTGGGAGGGTGACTGAATCCTTGTTCATATTTAAAAATGTAAACAACCTCACTAAGACTGACCTCAGACTACTCATGTACTTTAATTAGGGTGTTATCCAACATCTGTCTGAAACATGAAACATATGTAATTCCTTTAGAACTCATCACACAAAATGTTGGGCACTTCGCCTCAATGCAGCAAAGCCCTTATTCAGGGGGCTAACTTGAAGTGAGAGCAACAGGTATTGGTGGACCTTCACGCCCTTAACTCTGTGTCTCTGCTGACAAGCTTTGTGACGGTCAGATCAGGACCACCAACATCAAACAGAACTGGGTCCTTATGGCCTTGACAGTAAGCCAGCAACCAAAATAAGGTCTCACAAAAATTACCTTTAGCTGGGTGGCACGCGTCTATCTTGTCCAGTGTTGAATGCTTTAACAGCAGCTACTCAATTGTACCAGCTGCCAAGGGCACAGGTCACGCAAGAAGCGTTCCTAATTTAGTTGTTGCTTCCTTTAAATGAGACACTTAACTGACATTCCCGGTGTAAGTGAAAGCTCTGGTCCAGTCCACGTGGCAGGCTGCTGCCTTTCCGAGCCCACGCTTCAGGCTTAGCACTCTGAGCATGTCTGCGACAAGCACGTGAGTGTGTGAGGGTGTGGTACCACACCACAGAGTTAGTAGACCAATGCAGGGAGCGTGCCCGTGGGTTCAAGCCTCCAAAGGTTGCCACTCCTACTGTGGCAATGTTAAATCTTTCCAATATAAGCCATTATCCCCTTTTGCTACCATTTGGAAGGAGAACTATGGCTACGACCAGTAGCAAGTAGAGAGATGGCAAAATAGAAATCTCTTTCCATCATAAGATAGAAAATATTTCCAAAACCATGTCATTTGATGCAATTAAATGGCAACAATTTTTTAAAAGCCATTCTGCAGAGCTCTGTAGAAAGGAGGCTACAGTAATTCTATTAAAAATTTAAAAATTTATGGAAAGATCATTATTTTAGGTTCTATTACAATTAAATTTTTCCATACAGTTTGATAGAATGGACTTGACATTTATTTTTTAATGACAAAATGCAGGTTTTTTTCTTCTGAAGGGAATGCAATGTGGTCAATTAGACACATTTAAAAAAAGATTAAGCAGCAAAGGAAATGTCTCATATATTCATATCTTTTAATCTCAGGAGGGCACTGGAATTTAGAGGGTTCATAAGGAAAATCTGTAATCTGCAGTATAACATAGTATACCAGAATAAACCAAGATGGACACTTCTGAAGGAAGCCTGTATTACTTCAGTCAAATTTACAGCATACATTTATATAAGACACTCAGTGTATCAAATCTAGCATCGTTTCAATGCTAGTCAAAAGATGTGTGTCTCCACTATAAGGAATGCTTTACGTTGTTTGCAAGTGACTGCAGACAGCCCCTAATATATTCGTGCTCTAGTGCACCAGTGGGAAGGCCTGCATACGAGGGCAATAACAGACAATGAATTTCAAAGTGATTAATTAAACCTGAAATAGCTCCTCCTCCTGCAAATATTTGCAAGATCAGAACCAGAAATTACTAGAATGTTATTTGACACTGGAATGGTGCCACTAGCATGTCAGACACATTGCACAGGGCAAAAAGGCGATGGTGTCAAGCAAGTTCAGCCAAAAGTAGCCAACCTTCAAAGGTGCCGCAATGAGCTTGAAGAAACCTGGCAGAACTCCCTGAACTAGTGGGGCCCTTAAGACAGTGACAGAAGACTACAAGTAAACAGATCTACAGTCTCCTCCCTAGGCTTTGCAAAAGTAGAGATTTTTGGCAGAACATTCCCTGTTTTCAAAGGAGATCCTCTAGGTATAGAAAAAGCTAACACACAACCCCTATGTTTAAAATGATGGCTGCTCCTGAAACAAAAGTTTAGAGAGCAGCCAGTAGAAAAATTACAGCGTGGCTTTAGTAGAAGAAAAGCTTCATTATAAACGTGCTTGTGACCAAAGAAGTGTCAGGTAGCTCAAATGGCCTAATAGCTTTGTGCTCTTCTTCTCTGACTCTGCTCTTTGAGATGCTAAGCTTGTGTTTGACTGCTATAGACTTATTCTTTTCCATTAAAATCAGATTTAGACCTTAATGTGCAGAGTGTTGTGCATATTTTATGGAGAGGAGGATCCTCAGCACTGGGGAGGCCATACCTGGAGTATTGGGTCCAGTTCTGGGCTCACCAGTACATGAGAGATGTGGACATACCAGAGAGATTCCAACAAAGGGCCCTGAAGATGATTAAGGGTCTAGAGCATCTCACCTGTGAGGAAAGGCTGAGAGAACTGGGACTTTCAGCCTGAATAAGAGGAGGTTCAGGGGGATCTTAACAGTGACCTTGATCTTATCAATACCTTCAGGTATCTATATACCTGAAAGGAGGGTGTAACAAAGACAGAGCCAGGCTCTTTGCAGTAGTGCCCAGTGACAGTACCAGAGGCAATGGACACAAACTGAAACACAGGAGTATTCCCTCTAAATGTCGGGAAACACTTTTCCACTGACCAAGCACAGAGTGACCTTACAATGACATCTGCTAGCTCCCTCACCACTCATGCATGCCTCCCATCAGGATATCTGGTTCTTTTTAATGCTCCCTACCCTGCTCCCCCTCCACTGAGGGTAAGTCTTCCTTTGTCTGGACTTTCCTGCTGGTCTCAGGGGCCTGGGATTACTGAAGGCTGATCTTACCAATAAAGACCTAGGTGAAGAAGGTAGTGGGTACCTAGGCCTTTTTCATGTCCTTTGTCACAGGAGCCCCTGCCCCATTTAGCAGTGGACCCACACTTTCCCTAATCTTCCCTTGTGCTGCCTGTAGAAGCTCCTGTTAGTCTTCATGTCTCTCGCCAGATTCAGTTCCAAGTGGGCTTTGGCTTTCCTAACTCCATCTGTACATGCTTGGACAGTGCCTCAAAATATTCCGGAGTCACCTATCCACCGTTTTTACCCTTCTTTTTAAATATTACTTTTATATCAGGAGCTCCTTCTCAATCAGTGCAGGTCACCTGCCACCATTGTTTCAGTTCCTGTATATGGAAATGGGTCATTCTTGAGCTTGGAAGAGGTGGTCTTTGAAAGTTCACAATGATGAACTCTCCCAAAAGCGGTGAAAAGCCCATCAATACCCAGGATAGAAATAGGGCTTAAAAAATGAGAAGAACTAAAAAGTTTGTATGATAGACACAGGAATTCCCGCAGCTCCATTACATTGGTACTATTGTGAATGCCTGACCCAAGAAAACAGTTGGCACAGGTGAGCTTGGGGCTTTGTCTCCATGAGGAGTTGAAGAAGATCCAGGTGGTCTCTCTCCTTATCTCTTTTTTCTGCCATCTGCAGGGTTCCTCCTGCAGCTCCCTTGCTTGGTGGGCTGTGGGCAGGGAGCCCATCTCCCTGGCCCACCCTATGTGAGATCCCCAGGCAACCCTGCAGCCCATCCTGGAAAGCCATGTCCTCCCTTGGGAACTCTGGCTAAGGCCTCTGAGGTGTCAGGGACAGCTGTTCCTGGTAGTGCTGGCTGCGCTGTCCTGCAGTCACCACCATTGCAGAGCCCCTGCACGCTGCTCTCAGCACAGCGCCTGGTCCCTGCCGTGCACGCTGCTGCACGCACTGAGCCATCCGCGCTCAGGGCTGCAGGGACAGCAGGGAACTAGGGCTCTCCCTGGTAGGTGCAAGGGAGGAAGAGCACTTGACCCTCCTCCCTGATCAGGATCCAGCTGGAAACAACGTCCAAAGCACCTTTTGATCAGGAATAGCTGGTCAAGGTTGTTACAGGCTGCCAGAGCTTGTGAGAAGTTACAGCCTCCTGTTGCTACCCTTTCCTGGTGGCAGCAGGCACCCTGATGTTCCTCAGATTTTTCAGGTAGTCAGTAGCCTAAAGACTCTCAGACATTGGTTTAATATTTTAGCCAACTAGCCAACTCTGTTTCCACTGCGTTCAGTCCTTTGCCCTCCTTTAAAGCTCTGCAGGAGCCACGTTCTGTCTGAAGACTTCTTTCCTTGCATTGTTAATAGATTCTAAATTGGGCAACAGGTTACGCTGCCATTCGCTGGAATTTGAGGAGCAATGTGATAAAAGACCATATGACGTGATTTTTAGTAATAGGAAGGGCTGCATGTGAGGGCTTGTGCAGACCCTCCCAACCCCATAGCCCAGCTCCTGTCCCAGCTTTTATTTAAAAAAAACCCAATTCCTTAATTGAAGTAGAAGCTCAAATTTAAAAAAAAAAAATGGTAATAAATTATTTTTGCCTAAGCAGGAGACAAAGCTTTCTCCCCAGTTTAATTCCCCTCACTCTCCTAAATTCATGTGAAATGCAGCTGGGGGCTGGCATCATTCCGGCACACATAGTTACGGGGAATTACACCCACAGAAGGACCCTGAGGGGAAGAGGGTCCTGTCTGGAAATCACAGGTGCTGCCAGCTTGAAGGGTTGTCTTGGGAAGAAACATGGAGGCAAAGGTGACATCATACTCTTCCTCCTGTGTACCTCTGCCAGACCCCAGCCCTCAGTTTGGAAGAGGACAAAAGGAAGAAGGGGAGAAGACTTGATTTCCCTTGACTTTTTGGTTTCAGTGGGAAAGCATGGGGTAAAGCCGTGGCAGATCTTGCTCACACTCTCATGGGAGCCTGAGGAACATTAGGAGGGGGAGATAAGCAGCTGAGGCCTAGAAAGTGCCAAATAGTTTAGATAATACTGCTATGCATTGCTGCTGCTATGTAACCCTGATGATAACTTTCATCCTAAGGACATACATGAAGGTTAAATAAGCGCCTTAACAGACTAAATAAATGAACCTTTTGGACAAATATTTAAGCAAATATATGTTTATATATTTTTTCTGTTCCCCCCTTTTATTCATCATGTTGTGTTTTAATTCTGTGGAATTTAAAAAAAAAATCTACTAAATCTCTTACATTTCAGTTTAACTGAAATTTTTTCCAATTGCCCATGAGCTACTCAGGAAAAGGAGCTGCATTTCTTTATTTTTTAAAGTTAATACAACTGTGAGCTGAAAAAAAAAAAAAAAACAAAACCAAGAAAGACATGAGGCCACACATCTCTGGCTTATTTGGTCAGAAGCAAAGTCCACCACTGTAGCTTTGCTGATTCATTTCCTCCGAGATTTTCCTGACTAAAATAATATTTGGGTATCAATGACACACACAAGGGTAACTGACCCTCTCTTGGCACTGAGAGCAATGGGCAGCAGAAAGGACAATTTTAAGCCAACTTCATGCTCTCCAATGCTTTGGAGCTCCAACTACATCTACAACAGTCCCTGAAGGAATTCAAACAGCTGAGAACAGCCAAAGCCACCACTGGGCTCCGAAACGTCCTCTCTGCTGGTGACTGTCCTCCTCTGCAGGAAGAGGGTGGAAGTGCCCTCAGCAACCCGAGGCAGAGGGCTCTGATTGTTGCGTTCACCTGCTTCAGTGATGCTGCCTCATTGTCCTTACAAAACCAAGGTCTTTGTTGGGGTGTGATGGGAAGACTACCAGGGAGCACAGCCAGGAGTACACCTTCCTTCAGGTGTACAAAAAACATTGCCGTACAAAACCGGCCCTGCAGATGTACGCTGGTGACAACCCCTGGGTGAGAGCTGTTTGCTTGGCAGCCTTGGACCAGGCTTAGCTTCCTCCATACTAAGTTCTCCAAGGTGGTACAATGCACCCAGTCCATCCCAGGGCAAGAGAGATGAGAAAGCAACATTTTTCTATTGCTGGACCATTACACATCCAATGAGGGCAATTAACACTCAGGAGTAATCTTACTTTTTAGGATTAACCCGTTCCTCTGCCCTGGGGTCCTGATTCTTGTCCAGAGCCATGCAGCACTGATACATATTACTTCTGGCTATTCCTTCTTTTTTGTGGAGTCCTAAATAAGACTTGATTTTGTGAGTTCACATCCCAAGCTGACAGGAATGGAGATTTTTTTTTTTTAGTTTTGATATGACATTATGATACAGGGTATCTTCTGTGTGAAATTCAGTTTTTTCCTTGTTTGCACTGTCTGCCTCTCAGGATTTTCTAACAAGATTTGAAATTTCTTTCCCCTCTTTAGCATGAGAACACACAGGTTAAAGACAAATAAGATTCACCTCAACTGTTTTTAAAATAAATGATGTGAACCTAGCTACTTTTCCCTCATTCATGTGAGTAGCCATGCTGTCCTAGAGGGCTTTGCTTGCCCAGTTAAGTGTTACTCATGTGAATTATCATGGCGCAATCCTCTGCCGTAAGTGGAAGCAGGGAAATTCAGCATCTATTCGGCTATGGTTTTCCGTGCTCAGTGAGAGCTGACTTCATTGCACAGCAAACAGACAGGCATGCACGGCAGCATGATCCCTTTCAGCACTTCCAAGAGGGAAAACAACTAAATCAACTTCACGTGTGCCAAATGGAAAGACCAAAGGCCACCTGTCTCCTAAGTCACGTCTGCTTTTGTGGCAAACTTCCTCTGAAGGGCACACACTCACTCGTTACCTTGTGGACTCCTGCTTGTAGATGTCGATGATGTTCTCCACCAGAAGGTTCCTCTGCAACCCGTAGACACCGTGCCGGTCAAGGACCACCTCGTGCCTGCAGGAGGGACAGCGAAAACGGCCTCCCGACGCCATGGTTGTGCCTCCCCTGGTCGGCAGGTAGGGGTTGGAGGCCTGCTCTTGCCAAGCAGCACAGGGAGAGGTGAGTAAGGCCGTGCAAAACCGTGAAAACCTCTTTCAAAAACATGGGGGCAAAACCACACTTGTAGGAAGCCGTTTGTCGGTATGCCCAAGGAGAGGGTAGCTCCAACAGGCCACCCCCAGGAAAGCACCTGGCAACTGCCAGGTGGGGAACCAGTTCCGTGTGGCCATGTCCCCACAGCTGACAGGTGGCACTTTAATCTGCTGCGAGCTCAGCCCTGGGCTCCAGGGACACTCAAATTCTGCTTTAAATCACAGCCCCCGACCCGTCTTGCCTACTGCTAAAAGCAATAAACCGAAACATGTGAAAACTCTGTTTTCCCATTCATTCCAGCCAGCGCTGCTAGGGAAGCAGACCTTTCTGTGGGAAGAAACCTACCTGGAAAATGTCGCTGGCGCATTTCCGACAGAGGTTGTGCTGGCAGGGCAGGATGACCACGGGCTTGGTGAACATCTCCAAGCAGATGGGGCAAATCAGCTGTTTCTCCAGGTTATCCATGGTTTGCTGTTCTTTGGAGAAGGACTTGTAGTTCAGGGAGGTGCTCATCCCTAGCTTTTCCAGGGGCATACGCTCAGGATCACGGCCTCGCGGAGGGCTTTCCGGGTTAATTTCCCTTGAAATAAGTCCAAGGCTGTGCTGCGATCAGAAGCTCTCTGGGTCGCTCTGGCCAGAGGACATTGTTTAAACGAGGGGCTGAAGGGAGCCGGGGCTGTTTTTAGCAGCACGGCGTCACGAGATGCCATCCTGCCTTGCCCATATAAGCGCGTGAGAGGAGGACAGGCTGGGACAGGTGACGGCTACGGGGGGATGGGGAGGTGGCTGGTGGGGCCCTGGCTCTCCTCACTCACACATGGTGGCCTTCACCCCTCGAGGAGGAGGAGGAGGGTGAGCGATAAGCAAATGCAATCCGCTCCCCCCCTTATCTCTGCACAGCCGCAGAGAGTGCAGGGCTGCCCTGGTCTGGCCAGCCACACACTGCAGCACAATAAATACTCTGTTCTGAGCAAGCAGCTGTGACTGTGAGATGCAGGACGTAATTTTGCTGTTGTGTTTCGACAGGCTTTAGGATATTGCCTCTTCAAGGTGTGAAGCACTCGCAATTGCTGGAGAAGATAATAGGAGCGATGGCTGTGCCAGAGCTTAGACACTTCAGGATGTAAACATGTCACCACCCTGAAAACCAGTTAAAAAAAATGCCTACCTATAACTGTGCTTAACTTGCTTCCGGTATGATTTTTTTTTTCTTTTAGGAGCTGTAACATAAGAATCTAACATGACTATTCCAGCTGTTAACTCCACAGCAGCTTAAATGTGCACCAAAAACATTATTTGAATTTCCTGATGAGAAAGAGACAGAAGAAATACAGTGCAAAAAGCTTTCATTTGTATTGCTAGAGAATAGGTGCTAATTGTATATGCTCCCTCTCTGCATAGTTTAATTCAAATATATTTTAGTTTTGGACACTGCTGTGTTTATATCTGTTTATTAGACACTGATATCCCTCTCAGCTTGGCACTTGTTCCAAAGTTATTTTTAAAATGACAATTTCCCAGATAATTTGTGGCATGTGATGCCTGATCTTAAAGGAAAGCCATCTGTGCTCCTACTTGACAATAATTTATCACACAACTGTACAAGCAATAAATATCTCACCCCCAAGTTTAAGCCAAAGTCCTCACATGTACTGTATGAAATCACTTCGCCACTATACTGTACATGTAATCAGAATATTGTTTTCTCTTTTAATAACTACAGTACATTTGCCATTAAGTGTCTTGTAGAAAGCTCACATGTTTATATTTCTTCATGGCTGTGTAGTGCTTACATCTGAAATACACTACAGAGCGGCTGAGCGAGTTGCCTACATATCCAGGGGCAGACCCTGACCCCAAAGCAGGGCCCTTTATCCATATGCAATACCAGTCTGGAAACTGCACTTCAGGGAAATATAAACATGAAGGTTTTCATTAACTTCCATATTAAAATGAATATTATTCCCTGCATGCAATGGCAATGAATCACATGAAATTCAGTGTATTATTGACTATTTTCAATGACTTGCATACTTTTTAAGTGTCGGGTGAAATCCTGCACCCATCTGCAGCCCACCGAGCTGGAATGTCCCCTACATAAACATACATATTTGTCAGCAGTCACATAAAAACAAATAGGTTTTTCTGAAGTCTTGCATTCACAGGAAATTTGTGAAAGCTCAGTTAAACCCATTCGAAATCACACCTTCGCTTTGACTGCCTGGTGCAGACGAGAGCCCAGAGCTCAGAGGGAGAAGCTGCTCCGGCAGCTGAGCTGTGGACAGCTGGGGCTTTGGCCGCAGCGGCGGGGAACCTTTCCTGGCAGCAGGGAGAAGATATTTCTCTTCTCCCTCCCCTTCCCGGCTGGGTCAGAGGTGACTTTCGCATCTGGAGGAATCTGAATGCCTCATTCCTACACTCCTAACTCGTGACTCAGCTGCTCCTTGCACCTGAAAACCTGCTTTAATAAGGGGCTTTGAATTAGATGAGGAAAGCTGTCCTTGCCCAGTGAGGCAGAAACTTCCTCCTCGCTGCACAGACAGAAATGGAGAAATTCTGGGAGAAAAAGCTGAAGGTTAGAAATGTCAGTGCACAGAAACACCTGCATATGGTGAAGAAGGAAGGGGTTGTTCATGGCATGGAGAAAACTGGGGGATCATGCTGCTGTGCCAGCAGTTTGGGCAATGAACCAAGGCACCTTTCAGGGTGTAGTGTGCCTCTGGGATATAATTCTGGTGAATTTAGACTTACCTGTGGTAGCCCACAGAAGCCTTCTGTTAACATGCTGAGCATGAGACTTGATGCATCTGCAGAGGGCATCTGATGGCAGCAAGGTGAGGGACAGTCTGCTGCTGGTTTTCCCCTTACCGTGTGCTGAATCACGCTAACATGGAACAGATAATAAACAGCACAACTGCAAAAAGGAGCTGCCAAACAAAGATAAACCCACCTTCTGTATCCAGGCCCTAGCTGAAAAGCTTTCTGTCAGTCTCTCTCTGGCAGCCCCATCACCCCCCTTTTCCTCCCTTTCCACACCCACAAGCAAGACCACCAGCAGAGCTGTCCATCTCCAGAGAGCCAGCAAGCCAAGTTTCTCAAGGGACAAACAAAGGACAAGAGGACCTGCTTTAACCTCACTCCTGGACAGAAACTCTGAATGTCTGCCAGCCGTCACCAGGAAGAAAATATCAATTTTTAATAATATTTTTTTGGTATTGCTTGCCCAGGAACATTGCCTAGCTTTGCTGAAACAACCTGGACACTAGTTCCTAGAGATATGCTCACTTTTACTGTCATCGCTTCTAGCTCATCTATTTTTGCAGCTGAATAACAGCTTGCAGGCTGCAGACTGATGGCCAGCAGAGCCTGGAAGGCTGGCTGTAAAGCAGTGGGTTTAGAAGAGGAATTTGGAAGAGGAAAGAGAGGTTGAGTGATGTCCAGGTTCAGATTTCAATGCCATAATGCCATCCCTGGGTTTTACATTCACATAATCCCCTTCTTCAACCTCTTATCTTGTACCAGCTGTGTGAAGCTCTCGTGTGTCAGTCACAGAAAATCTGCCCTATGGCTCTCTTGCGTGGCTGGAAAACAAAGAGACAAAGTGTATTTTTGCTGGAGGATAATTCCCACATGACTTACCTTTCCACCAAGCCCAGCAGAGACACAGCCTGCTCTGCAGGCACCAGGCTCCTTGCCTGGGCATCCTCACCTGGGTGTGGTGGGTGGCGTGGAACATCCTGGTCCATGGAGTGATGGTGCCCTGGCTGGCTGCCACCCCACCTCCTGTCTGTCCTCAGGGACGAGCAAGCGCCCTGCCACCCAGCCCAGATCCCTCCACTGGCAGCTGTCCCCCTCCTGCCCTGGCCAAAGCCTAAAGCAGGCAGGCAGCTGCCCATCATCCCCTGGGCAGGGATCGACACCTCCCCCACCCTGCTGCCTGTAGCAGCTCCCAGGGCTGGTGGAGCAAGGGCAAGAGAGTGGAGCAGACACCACCACTGCACAGGGGGACCCCCAGACCCACCTGCCCATCTCCCCCTGCCTCACTCACCACTGGCGAGAAGTCGTAGCTGCCCAAGCAATACAACCTCCTAACAGAAATGAGACTGCTGCCCCCATTCTGCCCACTCAAACATGAGATTTAGAGAACAATGACAATACTGCCTTCTCTTCTCCCCATCTTGCTAGTGTTACTTGTTTTGACCGAAAATATTTGCATATTTAGCCAAGCACACCTTGGGGAAGTAAGGGGGAGGCTTCTGTGCCCATCTATCTACCCTTGCATGTGACTCAATTTGTGCAGCCAAAGAGAGCCTTTGCAACAGAGACAAGTGCTTTCAAAGACAGTTGCCTTGTGAGACTGACATTTTGTTGCTATATGTTTGTCTTTGTGTACCTCATATGGGATGACAGGCCATATCTGGTCAGTATTTAGATACCTTCTAAAAACAACCTGAGAGATGGTTTCAGGTCTCCAGGAAAACAAGGACCAGTGCAGGGACATCTTTCGAAATTTCCTTTTGCACATACAAAATCACAGCAGCAGGGGCAAACTCAAAGCATTTCTAAGGGTGAGTCACTGGGAGCCCATCAAATGTGCAGGAGCTCAGGATTTCAGGGACAATCTACAAAGACCAGGCAGAGGGATGATGTCTGCCCGCTTCTTTCAAACAGGGGATGCACACTGACGGCAGCTGAATCCTTCTCAAAGGCAGCCTTCTCTGGGCTTATCCGTGCTCGAGGAGCTTCCACAGTTTGCAGCTGACAGACAAATGTGGGTTAAAAGGGCAGATGAACTAGATTATCTGTTCCAGATTCATCATCAGTACCAGCATAAATGATAGCAGGGAGTCCTCAGAGATTTGGATTAAAAAACCATGAAATGGGGAGAGTCTGTGGATGAACTCCATCAGAGAGTCACCTCTGCGCACTGCTGGTCTGCTGCCAGTGGGACGCTGTCCTGGGTTAAGCTGAGACAGAGTTAACTTTCTTCATAACAGCTAGCAAAAGGCTGTGTTTTGGATTTGTGCTCAGAAGAAAGCTGATAAAAGGCGACGTTTATGCGGCTGCCAAGGTCTTTCAGCTTCTCTGGCTGTCTGCAGACCGGAGAAGCTGGGAGGGACCACAGCCCCAGTTACTAACCCAGGATTTGATTTTAGGTTCAGAACTGAGACCCAAAGTGACCGATAATCTATTCCATAACATACATGTCATGCCCAGTATATAGGTGAGGAGCCTCTGGAAGATCGGCCCTTTTTGGTTCCAGATCTCTTGCTCCGGGTCATCTCGCTCCAGGTGGTCCCTCTCCCAAGGCCTTCCCCCCCCTACCCCGGTCAGCTCTCGGTCTGGGACGCTCGGACTGTTATCTCCGTTCTGTGAGTGTGGTTTCGGGACTCTCCCTGCGCCGGGATCGTCGGCCGGGAACAGGCTGAGCCTTGGTCATCAGGTGGGGGGGCAATATCACTGTGTGTCACTCATTTGAATATTTGTATATAGCATCATTTTCAGTATTATTGTAGTTTAGTTGTTAAATTGTTCTTATCACAACCCACGAGTCCTTTTTTGCCTTTATCCCTTTAATTCTCTCCCCTGTCCTCGGGTGGGAGGGATTGGATGGGTAAGCTGGTGTGTGTGAGTTGGCCCCCAGCCAAGGGCAAACCCATCACAGACTCCAAGCCATGGGGTCACTCGTCCTGGCTGCCTGCCTGGGAGAAGGAGGGTCCTGTGGCTTCCTGCTGCCCCCCAGCAATGCCAGCAGGCCAGCATGGACCCGAGTGTCACCTGGCTTTAGGGGCCACAGGAAAACAGAAAGTCCTCCCAATGGGAAGTCCTGGTTTCCTCACAGTCCTCGAGATCAGGATGAGAAAGTGTGGCTGGGCCATACCCTCCAGGGAGGCAGGGCAACCTCAAACGGTGATTAAGACAAGGCATTTATAACCTTCCCTGCAATTATCTGTATTCTCAAAAGTCTCAAAATTGCTGAGCCTGAAAAGTCAGGCTGACAGTGCTGTGGAATAACAAACATGAAATAAACAGTTCAGCATCTCTCTGAGCCGTACACAACTTCACAAGCCCAGAGGTTCCCAAACCCTCATCCTCTCAACATGTTACTGCTAGAAGGATGCAAGGCATAAAAGTATGTCCAAAGTACTGCATGGAGGAAGTACTGCATGCAGGGAAGAAATAGCCCTGCACTACTGCCTACCTAAAAATAGGTCCTCTCCAGGGCTAGGGACAAGTTTCACAGATAACAGGCACCAGCTTGCTTTTCCACACCCCCAAATATGCCCTGTGGTGAGAATGAGATGTGAAGGAAGTAGGGATATAAATAAAACAAAACCAGTTAGAAAACTGGGAGAATCCTGCTTCCTCTTGGAGAGTAAGCGAGCAAGTGATTCACTGTTTTACCACAGTCCCTCGCTTTTCAAATACAGCCCTGACCCTCTCCCCTCTACTTTGCTATCATCCAGTCCCATGGGAGCCTGTTTGTAAATCATCCCTCAACGTCTCCCCTGCTAGCACAGAGGAAGCAATGACAGCTTCTCCCTGAGTTCCTGTGTTTTATGGAATAACATGGCTATTTAGTGCTGGGTTAGCAGCAGAGGGGTCGGTGCTGTGGCAGTGGGGCTAGACACAGGTGGCACAGTGGTGGCAGTGCTAGGGGGCCTCCCAAGCATATCAGAATTTAAGGAAAAGGCAACTGCAAGTTTTAACAGTAGGAATTTTCACTGGGAAACAGATTCAGTTTCTGGTCTGGCCTTAACAGCCCATAGTGTTCCCTTTAGACCCCACTGCCGCAACCCCCAGCTCTGGTGATAGTAGAGTGATATTCAACAGAGCAGTGACTTGTGTTTCACAGCACAGACCCAGTTCAGGCTTCCCAGCTGGTGGCAGCTCATCACTTCACAGAGATGCACCCCTGCACCAGTGTCACGTTTCTCCCCAGCCTTGGTCCACTCAACATAAGCCACTCTTGATGCTATTTCAGTATGTTTTCTCCGTAGGTCAGCCGGCAGAGCAGGGGAGTGTGGGTATTTTTTTTTTTCTCCAGGACAACGCTGAGGTCTGTAGTTCAAAGGAAAGACTGGTTTTAAGGTTATAATCAGGACATGACTTTACACCACGTCAGAGACCTGCTGAGACTCCATCCCAGCTCCCTAGGCTGGTCTAGGCTATGTTTTCATCCATCCTCATCTAGAGGGACATTCGTCAAGGACTGAACAGAGATACAGTGCTGGAAGATAATGGATCACACATTATGGTATTAGAGATAAACAAATACGTCGGCTGTGGGGGCAGGAAGGTTTTCAGACAGCAAGGTGTTACCTGATCTGATTGGGCACCTGCTTAGCACTAGTGGCAGTGCTGGTACCTCTGTCCTTTAGCTTTTTTTCCTCCGCTATTTTTCAAACTTATCTCCATTTTCCTTTCATGTCTTTCTTTGCCCTGTACATGCTCATCAGATGTATAGCAAAACCAGCATGACTATTCGTTTCTGAGTGCCAATGCCTTTTTTCTTTTGAAAGTCAGGTTAGAAGAGCAAGTTTGCCTGTTGGATATTTTCCAGCCAAGTTCTTTCCCTGACTCCATCACATGAGATTCATGTGAGCTTAGGTGAGCACCATGCATGAGAGAGAGAGACGTAGGTGTTAGCAAGGACAACAACAGCTGGAAGCACCTTCAAGCCAGGCAGGAGCTAAATGAAGGCACTTTAAGCTATGATCAGGGATGTCACCCGCTGTGTCATTGTGTTCACTGTACCAAGCAGCAGTCTATCAGATTAACGTCCTTTTGAATTATCACTTCAGGAAACATCTCAAGCATGCCAGCCCACATCCATATGTGGTGGTGCAACATCCACGACACCACATGAGTGGCGTTGTGTACCCCTCTCCCATCAGCCTGTTCCCCAGGAACCCTAACCCTTTCTAGTTGTGACTGAGTTTAGGGAATGCAAGGGAAGAAAGGGTAGACAGCAAGTTCTTTGGCCACAGAACAAATCAGGTTTTGGGTGCCTCTTCAAAGGCCTTGACCCTGCCACTGAAGGGATAGCTTTGCAGTAAAAATTCTATTTTGCCTTGGCTGCCTGAGGATGCATATCTCTCACCGTGAAGTCCTGCCCTGCTGCAGTCAGGGCTGGGCAACACGAACAAATAGTTCATGGCAGTAAACTGTATCATAGTAATATGATACCACAACCTGGGGAGAAGACAAGGAGTTTGGGACTTTCTTCTTCTCCACTGCAACTTCTCCACCTGCCTCCACTTTAGCCAGCCAAGCACAGCCTGCCCGCAGCCCAGAGGGTGATTCCTGGTGACCCCAGGCTTCTGCAGGAAAGGAGGCTGCTCCAGCACTGTGCACAATGGAAGGAGTGATGCTGTGAGCCGACAATGCCTGGCCTCCCTTGTCCTACCTCTGGGGTCAAGAAGCTGGAAAAACAGGGCACTGCCAACCTCATAACCCTCTGCCACAGCCTCCCTTTGGATCAGGAGTAGGCAACTGGAGGTGAGGATGGGCATGTGCAGGGAGGGCTGGGATGCGGTGGCAAAGCAGAGCACAGGATTGATGCCAGAGCTGCTGTGCTTTTCTGTTTTCACAGCATTTAGAGTTGCACTGCTAGTGAAGCATATGGCCAACAGCATGTAGTCTGCAAGAAAGAAGAGGTGGTGGTGTAACAAAGTCAGTTCTCTGACAGATCGGCTTGTTGTGAGCTTTGCCTCCTTGTGTCACTTGTGTCGCTGTTTTTCTAATCCTGTGGGGTCGTATCTCCTTTGTCTCTGCCCCATTGCAAGAGTGCAGGGAATCTTACTTCAGGGAAGCCTTGGGAGGGGACAAGCTGGAGCAGTACATAGTGTGTTTCTGCTGCTTCTGATAATCCCAAAGACTGTAACACAAACACGAGAGAGGTGATAATAGATTTATGTATGAGTAGACTAGAAATCACATCTCTTCCAGTTACCTACGCAGTATGGCCTTGTTGCTATTTCCATCCCTAATCATTGCTATGAAGCATTTCTCAGTGACATGACAGCTTTGCAGCAGCATCGGACTGTGCAGAAATTTGTGTTCAATGTGCCTTTTAGGCCTTGGTTCACCATATCCCAGAACGATGTGTCTGCCAATTGCCATCACACTGCTGGACCTGTGGAAGGTGTCCCTGCCCATGGAAAGGGGGGCTGGAACTTGGTGATTTTTAAAGTCCCTTCCAACCCAAATCATTCTTTGATTCTACAAAAAATACAAAGAAAATAATTTAGCCATGACAAATCCATGGATATACATTCAAAACAGACTATATTTATCAAATACTTAAAAAAACTAAACAGACTCCTACCCCTACCCATCTAAACCAGCATGACCTCTCACCTGTCACTGGTGGGTGGGTGATTGCCCTGAGATAGCACAACTTTTCCTTAGAACCTTCCTCTGCCTGTCATGGCTCAGGTCACGTCCATTAGGCTGCTCCTGGTATGCCAGGTCTCATAGCCAATTCCTTGGGCTCCTGGCAGACTTTAACCTGAAATGCGTCCAGATTGGTTGCTCATTCCCAAGGACTGAAGTCAGCCATTGTTCACTTCCAGGGAAGTATAAATGTCTCTTGATCAAGCCAGGTGTCACCCAGTTAGGCATGAAGAAGGTGACAACTGTCCTATCCTTCCTCTGGTGACTTCCTGTTGTGTTCCCGCATGAAATGCTCTTTACACTGACCCTCACAGGTTGCACCAGGCTGGAGATTGAGAAATAAAGCATCTGAAGGGGCCAACACATAGGTCAGGAAGCTGCACCTTCTTCCGTCTTGGTGATCCCTGTGATCACCAAGCCTTTCTGAGGGAAGGATGCCTGTCCAGGGTGAGAGAGGCAGTGGGATCAGTGCTTCTGTTCTCTGGCCCCAGGCTGGTGTTGTCCCCACTCCTCCCCGGGCTGTGCAGGGGGGGCAGAAAGGAGCCTGGGCCATTTCTTTCCAGTTTGGGGAGGAAACTGTGCTGCCAGTGGGCTAACAAGTATCTCTGCATGGTTCCTTTGTGAGGCCACTTTGTAAAACTGGGAGTTTCCTCCTTCCCACTTCAACCTTTTGCTCCTCTAACTTTTCCATTATGGGAGTGAACTGTCTCACCCTCTCCCTGAAGAGACAACTCCTGCGAAGCAAAGAGCAACCTCCACTCATGCAGGCAGAAACTGCTCCTCTCTCTCCTGATCCCAGCAGCAGCTTGAAGCAAGGCATCCCCTCCAAACTGACTGGGCTCACACACTTTGCCATATGCCCACCACAATAATGATAGCAGGCAGGGCAAAGAAGAGATGTTCACATTATTACAGAACAAAAAGTTAAAAAAGAAAGAAGAAAAAAAAAGAAAAAAAGAAGATGGCATTCAGGCATCAAGCCAATACCTTTCCCATAGCAGCACTCTGGCTGAGCCCTTGAGCCAAAGTATTGTTAGCTGGCCAGGTAATGCTAAAGGAATGAAATAATTCTAATTTTTGCCAAGAGGAAGGGCCAGTGTGTCTCCTGGCTGGGGAAGAGACAGCAGACCCTCCATGCTAAAGCAGTGGACCTCCCTGGAAGGGAAGAATTTGGCTTTTTAGGAGGAAATTAGACGAGAAGCACTTTGTTCCTCCATGGAGAAATACTTCTGGGACAACCGAGCCTGAGGGGTAAAGTGTGGAGGAAGACAGGCTCTCTGCTCCTCACTGTGTCAGGAGAGCCTGCGGCAAGATGCCTGGATATGAGGGAATGGCCTTACTGATTTAATCTTCAAAGCCAGTAACTGAAGCCTGTTTTTCTCTCATTTCTCCACCTACGTCCTTTATAAGTCTAACGCTCTTGGCAGCTGTGAGAAAATGTTTTTATTTGCTTTTTGTCTTAACCTGTCTTGAATTAAGTATGATTTCAGCATAATTGGATACTAATGACTCCTTCCTTGCCAAAGGATGTGGTAAATCTCCACGTATTGCTTGGGGCATCTTACAAGCACTCCAGGTTGCCAGCTTGTTCTATATCATATCTAAAGCATTCCTGAATGTGCTCTTCCCCTGCTGCAGGGTCCCCCTGGACCCGCAATAGCCAGGAGGGGAGAAGTGTCTTCTTGAGATGTATCAGCTCTTCTCTTTTCCAGCTCTTACCTGGAATTCACTCCCTGCATGGGCCACGAACCTGATTTCCTAGCTCTGGCTCCAGCTTCCTCCATGATTCCCTGCTTGACCAAGGCTTTGCCTTGAGTCGTTCTAGGCTGCAGCCCTGGCCTGGGTTGGAGTAGGGCCCATCTCACCGGGACTTGCTTTCTGCATTGCAGGACACCACAACACAGCTGCTCTCAAATGCAGCGTGTGCTCCGTTAGCCAAAACTGAGTGACCTCGCTGTATTCAGAGCACTTCTGTTGGAAGTACATGGAAATCTGAGAAACTACCATTTTCTAACATCATCCTTTGTCCCATCATCGCAGCAGGAGTACCATCACTGAGCAAATATGTGGGATCCCTCTATCCTGTCTGGCCTGGGCATGCAGCAGATGATCTCTCTGGCTGCCAACGGGAGGAATAGGTGCAAATCCAGGCTGCCCAACTAGAAGGTGTTACCTCCACCCCTGCAAACTCCAGCTTGCAATTACATTCTTCCTGTTGTTTTATACCCACCAGCCATTTGGACATGCTCACTCCCTTTCGTTCACTTTGTGTTTTTTCATTATTAATCCAGGGGAAAAAAACAAAAGCCATCTGCAAAAGAGGGGTTATTTGCAAGTCTGTGCTTATGAAGGAGCTGCTCCCCTCAGTGCTCACCCCTCTGCACTAGCCTGAGGCAATCAGGAGGAACTAGGCCTTGTCTTTACCACACACCTCACTAGCACCTGCAAAAAAACAAAACAAAACAAAACAAAAACCCACAAAAAACCAAACAAACAAAAAAAACCCAAAAAACAAACAAACAAAAAAAACCAGAGAGCAAGAAGGCAAATTAAGGTAGGATGGAAATAACAAATGGACGTTAAGGTGCTTGTGGAGGCAGACAGCAGGTCTACCTCTTATCTACTGGATATCTTCTCCACTTCTCACACCTTACTCCCACTCCACGTCTTCTGCTTCATTGTATTAGCATAACCCTTCTCCTTCAGGCCGCAGTTTCACAAACAGTTGAAGGCAGCTGAGCAGCTCTGGCCAGCAGGATGGGGCAGCCCATGTTCTTACCTTGCTTGGATTAGCCCTGGCTGCAAGATCCCACTGTTTGCACCAGCTGAGCTGATTCACCTCACTGACTGTTAGAAAATTACCCACTTATTTGCTGGATTATCAAGTGGGCTCAGGTGTCAGGAGTGACCACAGACCCCCAGAGCAGTGATAAGGCAAGCTGTGTAGCTAAGCACAGTGGAGAAGAGACCAGACCTCATTACCTTAGAGCAAGGAGCTGCTAAACTGGCTCATCCTCCTTTCAAACTTCACCCTCAACGTACATGTTACGCAGAATGTAATACCTTCAGTACCTCACAAGATGGTCTATGACTTGATGGAGTGCTCACAAGCAAGTCAAGCCAAAAGCCATCACTTATCACAGTAGTCTGGCAAAATCAGCACTGCTGAGGGAGGTACAGCAGTGATGTGTGTTCAGATGGGGTTGTGGTGATTAACGTCTGTCTCTAGCAGCTCCTGACATTTTCCCTGGTAGCAGGTTATGTGAACCCCATCCATTAAGGAATGGAAAAAAGAGCTATTCATGTTTTTTCCTGCTGTCTAGTAGCTAATGCTAGCTAACTGTTTTTTTGTTTTGTTTTGTTTTGTTTTTTTCCTGTTTGCCTAATGAATCTGGGGCTAAATATGCAGAGTTTGTTTTCAGTACCCGAGCTCTCTCTGCTACAGACCTGCTTATGGAAGTCTGAATGGACGTGTGTCAGGCCAGAAATCAAACAACAATCAAAGGCTACCATTGGAAATAACTCGGCAGGTCACTGACACCCAGGTTATTAACAGTGACAGGCCAACACATTTGGCTACCGTAAGGTCAGGGAAGGGCTCAGAAAAGCAGGCAGCAAGCATCACCAAGAAGTTCTGAGGCTGAATCCAAAATGTTCTAGTCTGCGAGGCGTTCCCTGTCTCTCCCTGGAAAAGCAAAACTTACTTTGCATTTGTTTGACAAGGAAAAACTGGAAAACAAATTCTGGGATCTCGTGGCCTTTGTGGAGCATACCGAGTGACCAAGACCACTGGAACACTGGTCTCCTTCCTGAAGCATCAGCATGGTGCTTTGTATGGACTAAAAGTTAAAGCCAGTCTTGGCAGTCCAGAGAACTGTCTGAGCTGTGGGAAGAAAATATGGGGTATGGTCCAAGAGCAACTCAGACCTTGGGGCAGGAGCCAATGTACAGATGCCAGCCAGACATATAATAACAGAAGAGGTATTGGTGGGATAGTGGAGGGGGGTTACCTGGAAGACAAGGTACTGATGCTGTCTTGGTACCTTCAGAGCTGCCCTTATCCCTCTGAGTGGATTGGCTCCTGAGCTGCACCACGCAGCCTGTCCCAGCCCTGCAGGCCTTGTCTGTCTGCTCTGGGGTGCTTCTGCAGAGGCAGGACCAAGCGTGGGGTGAAGCCCACAAGGCTCTTCTGCTACAGCATTGTGGGAGCCGAGGCAGATCCCACCTCCTCCTCCCACCAGCTGGCATTCCTCCTCCAGACACCACAGACGACTCTGCTGGCCCCAGAGGCTGATGCACATGGGGGGAACAGGGTTTATGAGTGAAGGGGCATGACAACTGCCAGCATTTGGGCACTGGATGATATTATGGTGTTTTTTCCTTTTGGCATAGATATTGCAGCAGGTGACATGACATGGCTTATTCCCAGCTTGTGGTTGCAAAGTGGAGAAATATCAGATACAGAACTTGGACCCAGGCGCCAGTGGGAAAATGGCATTTCCACTGCACAACCTCCACCCGCTGCTGGAGAATTTCCATTCCCCCCAGCCTAAGAACAACAGCGCAGCAAAGATTCAGGATGGGAGTAGCATCAGAGACCCAACACTCAGAGACCAGGGCATGCAGGACTTTGCTCTTGCCCTGCAGCCCCGTGTTCCCTGCATTGAAATGGCTGTGGGGGGCCAGTGGTGCAATGGACAACGTGGATGACTGCAGATCAGAAGCTTGTAGGTTCGTCTCCTACCTGGCTTGCTGTGGTAGCAATAATTTTTCTGTCCGGTGTTTCCCCTCAGGTTCCCATCCAGCTGGGCATGGATGTTCAGAAAACTGGGAAATCTGGGGGGTGAAGGGGGGGGTGAAAAAAACATCCCAGTTGGAAAGCTGAAGATGTGGATTTCCTCATGAAGGGATTAGTTTAAGTCGGTGCTTGCACATCCTGCTGAGCATCCTTGGGAGCTTTCAACTGGGTCAATCCCATCTCCAAAGAGATTTATTAAAAAAAAAAAACAACAACTTGCTGATTACATGGATCTTTTCCAGTCTCACTGGGAACCTCCAACACCCAAGTCTATTCCCAGCATCTTCCAGTTTTTCCATTGCCACTCTGGCTTGGCTGACACTGGAGGATGCCAGCTCATCCAGCTCCTGCTGCTGAAACGGGGCAGGTTTGGCTGCTCTGGGGAACATACTGGGGAGCTAAAAATCATGTCTAAGTGCCCAGGACACCAGCTGAGAGAGCTGCTGTTAGCTGAATGATAATGGGATAGATCTGGTGACCCTGAAATCCCACTTAACTCAGGCCAGGTGAAGACTAGGTACACTGAGAAGAGTTCCTAAGTCAAGAAATAATAAAGCTTCAGATGCTAACAAAATCAGGAAAGATGGTCTCTCGTTTCCAGTGTTTTCCCACCTATGTGATCAGCAGGACATCTTGTCCATGCATATGCTATGTATCTCAAACTGCATCCATCAGCCAGCACGTCGTCATGCGGGAACATTTTCACCGTCTCACCTTTGAAATCTTCCAGGCAGTCTGAAAATTTTTATCCTCATACTCTTAACTCCCCTGAGATTTATTCTATTTCCCCTTTCTCCAGGAGAAGAGACTTTGCTTGAAATGCAAACAAACCTTTTGTTACAACGTGGGAGCTGAAAAATTCTTTTTGTTGGAGCAGGTGTGTCCCCCTGTACCCATCAGGCCATTTTACAACCCCTGATCCATCTGTTTGCCTGCCCACCTCACTCTGGTGACCCAGTGTATCAGGGTGCCATGTCTTATGAACAGGGTTTTATAGTCACTGGCATCCTTTGTTATTAAGTGATATAAATGGCTGAATAGCATACACGCACACAGCCTGTTATTGGCCCTTGCTGGAGACCAGATACAGAAATAATTAAGCACTTGCAGGTGACTGGTCACTAATCATTTGCTCCTAAATGAAGTATTTAGCAAGCTACACTAGCATCCAAGCACTGACTAGGCTGTTATTGTAGTAAAAAACATTTAGTAAATTTAAATACAAGAGCATGACCTAGAAGAGTGGGAACCTGAGCAAAGCAGTTCCATTGACGTAGCAGGGCCACAGCTCAAGAGGCAGAATAGTAACTTAGCATATAGTAAGTCCTGAGACTGGTGCCTAAATTTTCTGAGTTTGGGGCTTTGTTTTTTTGTCTTTCCTGGCTTTATTTCTGTTGTACTTTTATAATTTTTCTTTTTTTTTTTTTATTTTTTTTTCCTTTCTTTTCACATACAGGTAACACACAGATACACAGAAATGCATAAATATCGATACTTTCTGGGTGGGTAGGAGATGAAAAATGTCTTGGAGATGGAGATGGAGGGGGAAAGGAGATGATCCCTTCTCCAGAAGAACAGAATAGAACAGAATGTTTCAGTTGGAAGGGACTTGCAACAATCATTTAGTGCAACAGCCTGACCAATTCAGGGCTGACCAAAAGTGAAAGGATGTTGTTAAGGGCTTTGTTCAAATGCCTCTTGAGCACTGGCAGGCGTGGGGGAGTGAACACCCTCTCT